>NC_068365.1:6156931-6369431 GCF_020536995.1 Dreissena polymorpha | reverse complement strand
GGTCAATGCAAAGCGCTCAACCTCACACTTGGCCTAGCAATATTCATGATACATATAAATGTAAATAGAATTTAACCTCAAAGCATTGCAACTCAAATTAAAGACACATCAAGTTTAAGTTTGTAGTCTCTATGACAATTCAGAGACTGAGAGCGTTGAAATTCAACGTTGAATTCAACGTCAAAATATCAAGCGTTGAATGATATTCAACTGTTCTTCCTTTAAAAATGAAAATGATAGAAAATGATAAGGAAAAATAACATTATTGGAATGACATTTGTGAATTTGAGACGAGCCATTTTATTATTGGTGTCAAAATAAATTGGCGTTTTAGTCAAAGGATATGTTTTCTTGTTTTATTTAACTTTTGCCCATAGTTATGCCATACTTTGTTGTTCGCAATTAAATGCATTCACACCTTAATGTAAATATACCGCAGACACAACTAATTACACAAAATAACTTCCAAACAATGGTTTACTGAACAAACGAGATGTGTTTGATATACTTCAAAAGAGCATTTGGGCATTATATAAATATATCCTTTTATCTTTAACATATTATCTGTTAAAATAATTACTAAAGGTACATAGATTAACCGTAGAAGAAAGTTTGTTAGCGAGCTTAAAAGACCGGTGTAAATTCCATTCGCGTGCATTTGTTCCGTAAGTAGACTGTTATCTTCAATCTTAATGCTTATGGTCAACCTATCGCATAACATTCCTACTCATAAATTCCCTTTAAAGGTTGTATAAATCGAAAGTACCATCATTTTATAATAACAAATATCTTCAATGTGTATCTGCGTGTGATTTGTTAGAGGCGAATAAGGACTTTTATCACATTCAATTGGTCCTGGCAGTAGACTTGAAGGTTTAATAGAAAAAATAATTGTTAAAATATCAAATGCACGAATAAAAATATCACACACTCTAGCCATTGTGTCCTAAAATCGAAAGTATAATAAATTAAAAAAAAATAACACTACCGTACCTTCAAACAGTAACTGTGTATGTTTTTTATGAACAAATAGTATCTATTGGGGCGAATAAGCAATTTGTGTCATGTTAATTCGTGTCCTGCATTCTAACTTCATCTTAAGATTGATGTAAATACATACGTGCACATGTTTGCAAATTAACATGTGTCTTAACAACGATTTAAAACTGTCGAATATTAGAACCAAGCGCATTCCTCGCCTTGTTTTGCACAATCAGATTTGATTTGTTTCACTCAAGCTTTTATTTTCATATAAATAGTGACACTAGTGTACGTAGTTTTCCATCCTGTTGATTGATATGACCAGGACTATGCAGTTGATTATAGACTCGTATGATTAAACACCGTTCTAATTCCACAGACCCACTGGTCCATTATTTTTCTAGAGAAGAGTTGTCTCTCAAGCATTTGACTGTTCGGATATTTTTTTTGTATTTTATATAGCACTTAATGATATCTTATGCGACATAATACTTTATAGATCGATGTTTACGTCGATCATGTTGTTTGCTAGTCTGGAAGAAAAGTGGCCAATCTTCACTAAACCCGACATTGAAGTGTATACTAAATAATAAAGATTTTTTTTTTGTTAGCGTATATATTACTGATGAAAAATCCCAATCATGTCGGGCTGTTATCTTTGTTTGTTTTAGAAATTCAATATGGCGTCAAAAATGGTGGCCATTTCCAATCCTATTTGTTTAAACATATAGATATGCATTATTTTGTTACGTATGTCAATTTGTTATTGTAATATGTGTATTTTAATTCATGTTAAATATGAATAAAGGACGTGTGTTATATAAAATATATGAAGATGGCGTCCAAAATGGCTGGCAGAATCAAGAAGGCTTCTAAATAATTGTTCCTAAAACCAAGATCATGACCACATTTTTTCATAAGAATTATGCATATAGAAAGAATACAATTTAGTAGCCATAGTGCTAAATAAGTGTCTTTTATTTAAATTAATTATCATTTATTAATTAATTTCAATAATACATATGCAGAGTATAATATACCCAGAACATATCGACCTAATCCAGACAATTGGAGAACAGTTATATTATCTTTGTGTACAGTAACAGCAACTTCGTCAAAGGTATGATTTGTGTTATGAGAAAACACCGGTGTCATTATAAAAGTACCGCGCTCAGTGAAAGTGGATATTATGCACGTGAGTCCCAGATTAATCAGTAATTTGCATTACTTAGAAGCTGTGTTTTAAACTCATGTTTGACATTTTTGTTTTCATATAACCCGCCGCAAATCGGAACGGTGGAGGGGGTGGTGGTTTATAGGAATGCCCTTCGTCCGTCAATCAGTTACGTTGTTAGTCGATTAAACTGTCCGTAACGTTTTCGAGTCCGCTCTTTAACTTTTGCGGATTTTTATAAAACTTGCCACAGATATGGAAGGCATGAAGACGATGTTTACGAAGAAAACATCAGGCAAGACTTGTCTTGAAATCGAAAGTGCAGGAAATTAGTTTTTTTTAATATATTATTTACAAATTGTATATTTGTTTGTGTTTTTTAAGTTCATGTGTTCGAAAAAATCTTAATATAAATACTCGAACTTTCTCGTGTAAATACACACGCGTCAGAAATAAGTGAATACATTTTCAAAGATTCCAAAAGGAATTCATGTATTATATTCAAACAAGCAAAATAAACATTCAGAAAAAGGAAAATGTAAATAAATGTAAGCGTGTATTAATATCAAACGAAATCGGAAAAGTAATGAGCACTGTTCACTAATAATTGAGCGAAGTTGTGTATTGCCGATATAGGATTGTAACGATTCTCAAAATTACATAACCTGCATGTAAAAGTCCTGGCGTGTACGATTTCGTGTCGAGAGGTCAATGGCTAAAACCAAAGTACATGGGCACTGTCTTATGTTGTCTTTTTCCTTGCTATTATAAGAATTTAAACATAGTTCATCAGTTGAATTAGTACATTTTTGTATTTTTTTTTCAAAGATACATTGATATGTGAACACGTCCCTTTAACCGTTTGCTTTCGCATAGTTTGCTTTTATACTCTTCAATTAACTACTCAAATATTCAAGGACTTTAGACTGTATCCTGGACCGATTTGATTATTATTATTAATAACAAATTATGTACAATGTAGTTTACCAAGAGCATATACGTCCATTATCAACCTACGGTCATACATCTCAGAGCATACACGTCGATTATCAACCTACGGTCATACATCTCAGAGCATATACGTCGATTATCAACCTACGGTCATACATCTCAGAGCATATACGTCGATTATCAACCTACGGTCATACATCTCTAACACTATGATTATTCAGATTTAATAATATATCCAAGGTCATGTAAATAAAGATAAATCAATCGACTTTATCATTTTTTTTATAAATGGCGATACATGGGCATTAAACAATGGAGTTACGTACGTTAGACTAGGTTACATAAATCAATAGCGACATGAATTATCAAAATCTACCAATATCTAACTAAATATTCCCAAATGTACCGAAAAAATATATACAAAATAATTATCGTTCAAATGATTTAGGTGAACAAAAACGTTATTATTGTATTTATATTGCATCTGAGCTCGTGAGAACATATATGTTTACACTAAAAACATTGAAATCTAATTGCGGGTTACGCATCACTACCTATTAGATTTCGTTGCTAGTGGTTCTGGTGCCTGATCTTTAATAACATCCTTTGGTAGTATATGTTGACGTCATACTATTTGTTATCAATCTTTAGATCAAATTGTTTGAAAGTCAACTTGCTCATTTTTGTTTGGCGACATTTCAACAAAATTTCAGTTATCATTAGCGTCAGTGAATCTGCTCGCATCGTTGCTTTACCACAACATAATTTTATTACACAAAAATTTGTCATAAACTTTACCCATATTGAGTGTCAAGCGGCCTACTTGAATCATAAGAAGAGGTCGTGATATAATCCCATAAAGAATCCCTGATCAATCGAGCTAACCACGTCAGAGACGCTTATCAGTGCAAAGTAAACGCGTTCAGTACTCGCTAAGTGCAATTTCTACCAGGAGTTTAGATTATGCATTGTGAATAAACGCAATAACTAAGTTCTTGACGTACGTTTCTTCCCAGATAAAGACATAAACAAACTGTACGAAACAATCATCATAATACATAGTATAAATGCTCTTAACATAATATAAATAACTGGCCGAATAATACATAACTTTCGAGTTCACAACATATTTAAATATTCGCAATGTATAGAAATGTTTTAATATTTCGTATGTTAAAAATACAAAATTGTACAGAAACACAATTATGTATACACAATGTACCAACTCGCTTTTTCAAGACTTACATCGCGTGTAGTTTTTCGCACAAGTGCTTAATTAGATGAATAAGAAACACAATCTAATGCCTGGCCGTGTTGTATTTCATTATTACTATGTACTTGTCTAAATAACTGTTTTATATAATCAAAATAATTTAAAATTTAAAAGTAAATTGAATTTTATCTGCAGTTTTGTATTCGTACCGCAATTCATAAAAATATATTATTATTATAGTTATTATACTTATTTAAAGTATAACACAAGTGTGAAGTAGTATAAATGAAGTTGATATATTTACAACTAAATTGTTTTGCATTATCTTAGGTTTGCAAATATTTGCAAATATGTTGGTGCATTCGGGCACATATAGATAGATTTCGGTAAATCGTGCCGATGTCCAAAACTTACTATCTGTGCTATCTTATCTGTGTGTTTGCTTGTGTCACTTGTTCGAGGGGAATGTGAACTTAAATCATATTAAATTTGTCTTGGCAGTGCGCCAGACTTGGGTCTCAATTAAACTCAACGAAAAATATAACGTTGGAAAACGAACAAAATATTCACAAAGAAGGAACACGCAGATGGCAATCGCGATAACATTGCGTTGTAAGTACATTTATTGCATTATGTTTAGTTTTCATTTAGTTTAACATAATAGTTGATGGTGTTTGTTGATGGTTACCTATTTAAATTCAAAACAAAATAAATTATGTTATATTTATATTGTATTTAATCACTCATTCTTTTAAATTCAACTATTGAAAGAAATTTCAGTATGAGCAAACTGTTACAAAACGGTAACGACAGTGTAGGGAAATATGCGAAATAAACCAAACTATCGCCAAATTTATGCACTCCGAAAGTAGAATGCTTGTAATCCGCGCTTTAGGCAAAGGTCTCGTGTGAATTAGTATATGTCTGCTTGTTGATTTCTAAGCATTTTATCATAAATATATCTTCCATAAATGAACTGCTCAAAATATGTTCTGCGTTTTTGTACACTTAATTTAATCTTTCTCAGCGTTTCAAAAGTTATTTTAAGCCGTGCGTGCTTTATTTCGTTTATTTAACTATTTGCTTTAAAAAGTTGTCATTAAGTCTCTACTGGCCTCTACTTCCACATCGAATGTGTTTATTTTATATAGATATTCCTATGTACAGTTCAGCGTCTCCTATCAAGTGTACATTATTCGCCTGCCTGTATAATGATAACGTTTTGCGTCTGGTAAGCCTGTTTATTTGCTCATATTTTTGTACATAATTTGTTGAAGTGTCATATGCATTTACGCGTCTATTTATGTCGTAGATGCGTTTCATCGTATAAATGATAAGGATACGTTTTGAGATTTTGTTCTGCTTTAATCTCGTGTTTGTTTTTAACTAATAAATTATATGCGTGTTGTTTTCATTAGGCCTTTTGTATTGTATTCTGTGTTTTATTAGGATATTACTTGACACGGTACGCGATTTCTTCATATATGTTTCCATAAGGAATATTCATAGATTTTGTATTATACTGTTGGTATTTTATAAAAAAATAATTGGAACAGAACAAATCCAATGTATTGCAAAAGCTCACCTCGACAGAATGTTGAGGGGGGGAGGGAGGTTTGGGCGGACGAAAGTTATCCGGTGATTTAACTACGCCGGACAAAAGCTTACCCGTCTGTCTTCAAACTCTAAAAAAGTTACAACCGGACATTAGCTCACCTTTAAATCGATACTGAAATTCATGGGCGCAAGTAAAGATACCAACGTCTGTTCAATAATAATCATAAAATGTTCCCATTTCTTACATTTCAATGTATTGATATGGTCCCTTATTATTTGTTATTTATGTACAGTAATGAAACAACCCTCTTGTGAAAAAAACTAATGTGTACATGGGCATCGGAGAGAGATTCTACGAAAATGATAACAAGACAGTACGATGACGATAACGAGACAACACGACCACACGATATCATAACTATACAACACGAACACGCAATGGCTATACTGCGACAAAACATATGTTATTGAATGAAATCTTATCGCAATATCATAGTATAATAGTATCATGTCTCCGTCAACGTGCTCTCGAGTATCGACTCTAAAGTCAATCCAATTAGAAGCTATAGCAAATGGCGCCCGTACCATAGCGGGCACTTGGACTTGATGGTATTATATACAATACCACAACTAATCAGAGATTCTATGATTATGCTAACACGACAGTACGATGACGATAATATAACAGTGCATTAAATATACAACGAAATTATATCGCATTATAGTTATCAAAGTATTAAAGTACCGTGCCTTCTTTATCGCACTGTCCCGTTATCAACATCATACTGTCGCTTTATGGCCATCGTCATGTTGCGTTACAGCGATGTATTCATAACGAAGATTTGTAAAACACATTATATATACACGTTGCCCTTTCCCTCGACGCATCAACTTTAGCGTTTGCGCTTTTGTCAGCTGCCGTGATAGCGACGACCTTGCACTGTAAGCATAAAATGGACGATCGCCTGTTTCCGACGAACGTTTTTGAGCCAAAACACACATAATTCATAATCATCATCAGCAGCAGCAGCATCGGCAGCAGCAGTATCATCATCAACAATCATCATCATCATCATCATCATCATCATCATCATCATCATCGTCATCATCATCATCATCATCATCATCATCATCATCATCATCATCATCATCATCATCATCATCATCATCATCATCATCATCATCATCATCATCATCATCATCATCATCATCATCATCATCATCATCATCATCAGATCTGTATCACCGTGCATTTTACTGAAAAATCACATTTTTGATTACAGAAAAAGCCGCATTTAGTGTTAAAATTGTGCACCATGTGAAGATGGTGGGGCATATGTTTGTTTCTTACTGTGCATTAGCAAGGTCATTTTTTACATTAAGTCTCCCGTTGATAATCCTAGAGAGCTGTAACCATAATAATATGTCAATTATTAATGACACACACTTCACCTGCTCTGACGTTAACCGTTTACAACCTGTCACACATATTATGTATGTAATTTCCCGATTAATTTACGCAAAAAATATATCAATAGTTGCATTAAAACAAGTATGTATTTGGCGCACTATAGGAACACTCAATAAACCTTAAAACTATTTCCTTAAAACACTGGAAGCACCAATGAACCTGGCCTCAAAAACAAGACAAAATTTTCAAAAAACATATAAATAACGGAACGAATAAACTATTGGTATTCGTTAATATTTGCGTACTTAAAAATGATAAAGAACGTTTTGTTTTGCTGTTTACATAGTCGACTACACATGCAAATAATAGTACCCTTAAATATCATGTTCATAGAAAAGAAGATAATATTAAATCATCCGATATAAAAAAGCTTTAGCCTTTTCGGAAGACTTTCTGCTAATATTAATTGATCTTGAAAATTATTCTCGTATTAAACAAAAATACGGATACCCCGTATACCCGGCTGAAAATGCATGGTTCAAAGAGCTGTGTGATATCAGCAGCAGCTTTTTGTGAATGCACTTACTTCCGTTCCCTTAGTTGATTTATAAAGTCTAAATATTAGCAAGAGGGCAATGATGGTCCCGAAGCGCTAACTTGAGTTCAAGGTACACATATTGCCGAAGTTTTTACCTAGTGACTTAGTGTTTGACCCCACTTAACCCAGGTTCAAACATGATCTTGTCAAGATCAAAATTCTGACTGAGGGTAATACATAATTATTCATAAATTTGGTTGCTCGACTTGTAATACGGGTTTTCTAAAATTTGGTTACTTTTGTGAATACATGCCCCTTAATCAAACTCTGTGTAGATATGGTCCGATTAATATTTGATCACGATTCATCAATATTGTGGTGGTATATAATTATACCATGATTTCGATAAAGTCATCAACCACATCTGTGTTAGCCTCTTGAATCTTATATGGCTTTTTAAAGGGAATTGCTCACAGCTTTCTTTGATTTGTTATATAAATGCCATTAAATGAATTTACTAGCAAAGTGTTACCATTTGTAATAGTTTTTAATAATCATTATTTAACGAGAACACGATATTTATATCTGCACTGGGATTAGAATCCGGGATGTCTAATAAACAGACCGAGCGAGTACCACTTCACCACGCATTGTTTTGATAACATGTGGTTGAAACACCATGCCGGGAAATCATGTTTTGTATTATCTATGAAAGCATTACACACGTGTAATTTTTGTCCAATTTCGAATATATATATATATTAACCATTTAATTCCCCGAGGGATTGGAATTCGAGAGGGTTATTATGGTCTTCAAGACACCGCAATTGCGTGGATGAACTCATATATGAAGGGTCGTTGTTGCACTGTTCATGTTGATGACCGACGGTCAACGGCGCCCCCACCCCCCTGCAAGCGTTATATGAGTTGCACTGGTTGCCGATCAAAGAAAGGATAATCTTCAAACAACTTACATTAATGTGCAAGTGCTCAAATGATGAGGCCCCGGCCAACCTCACTGAACTTCTCAAGAAACATATTCCAAAAGTCTGCGGTCATACGACTCAAACATGGCCCTGTATGACGTTCCGTTCAATAAGCGAAAGTTATTCAGTGACAGGAGCTTCAGTACCGCTGGGCCAATACTCTGGAATTCCTTGCCTCAGGATCTTAGAAAATCGAATTTCTTAGAATATTTTAAGAAGAATTTTAAAACTTACCTTTTCCGTGATTTTTATGCAATTTTCAAGATTATGCCCGCTTATATATTTAAATCGAAATACCGTTTATGGTTCAATTGTTTAACTAACCCCGATTATATCTTTTTTATCAGGTTTATCATCGGTTTATTATTTATATATTGTTTAACTTGTATCATTTTCAGCTTATTGTAAAACGCCATTGAATATGTCTTTTCATAGTTATTGGCGTTTAAGCAAATAAACAAGTTTCAAGTTTCAATTTGCCTGTTTGGACATGTTTAACTAATTACCAAAAATATGAATAAGTTCTATATAGCCGTTTTATGGCATTATACAAATGCGTTTGTGAGCGATTTAAAAAATATTCGAGGTAAAGCTATAACTAGCAAATAAATAATGTTAAGCTTTAGTCATTTACACAACATCTAAGACATGCTCTGCACAGAATAACACGCATTTTCTAAATATGTTTTATTATCTCTATAAAAGATAGCACAATGCCGTCATCAAGTGTTAAACCTGTTTTATCGTAGGTGGTTTTGTGTGATGTAAAATAAACATCGGGTACCAGAGTACCGATTGTGCCTGTGATCGGTTTTGACTGGGACCGATTTGACATTATTAGGCCGGTTTTAATTGGAATATAACATCTGAACCATGGTTTGATTAGCATGTCTATCGGTAGTATCGGCCCTCATAATGAATACATACGAATTTTGGAATTGAACAAATACAAAAAAAACGTATGTGCTATATGTCAATATAAAGCTAAATGTGTTTTCTGGGACATATCAACGAATATTGCATTAATATCGTCATTGATTTGACAAAATACTGGCTAGATTAAGCTCCCTGTAGTAATCTGTATCATGTACTATTGTTCTCATAGTATCGGCCCTTCTGATTGGTTGCTAAGATTTGTAACTATGCGCATGTTCTTGTTCTGAAAAATATCTGAATGGAAAAACTCTTGCTCTTGTTGTTCGTAAAATATTTTATATAAGAATAACCGATATATAATCATTTCATTAAGCTAATATTTATCCATAAACAAACTGACATAATTGTGTGCTACGTAATTTAAAAATCATTGCCCCACTGTAGAATAAGCATCACCTACTTTTCAATGAACTCCGGAAATCATGAGAATGATCGTCGTAACAGTCATGGATTAATATGAAATAAATTACAACATCTACAAATTGAAAAAAAAAGAAAACTTTCCAGCACCTCTTGAGGAGTTATCGTTTAATTAACGATATTATTAGTAGGGCCGATACTATGAGAATAAGGGATGTATAACTTTTCTTTCTGACGTACCCAACTGGAGTAGAATGTATTTTGTTAAAAATTAATGCGTATTTAAGATGTTTCACATAACATATGTTTAAACCGAAATATTACAAATGCAAATATGTTTGGTAAAGAATAAGCGGTTTAGTATTTATTATTTTTTTTTTGGGACATATTTCTCATTGTTTTAAGTTATAGATTTATTCTAAATTTAATGGATTCAATCATAAATACACCGCAGAAACAACGAGGCACCCACTCAAAATAACGAACTATTATTTATTGAACAAATGAAACAAAATGTCTTAAATAGAAATTACATTTCGTAAAACAAACTACAATATTGTATTGTGTGCCTGTGTTTGAGATTTATTAAGGGGCATTTCGGTGGTATTCCGCCTTAAAGGGATCTTTTCACGCTTTGGTAAATTTACAAAATTGAAAAAAGTTGTTTCAGATTCGCAAATTTTCGTTTTAGTTATGATATTTGTGAGGAAACAGTAATACTAAACATATACCATGCTCTAATATAGCCATTATATGCATCTTTTGACGATTATAAAACCTAAAAATTATAAAGCGTTGCAACGCGAAACGATTGAATAATTTGGAGAGTTCTGTTCTTGTCGTTAAATTTTGTATAACTACGAAGATTGCTTATATAAGGTGTAAAATACGTCATGTATGAGTACTCGGCGGAATAGCTCAGTAGGCTAAAGCGTTTTTACTTCAGGACTCGGGCAGGACTGCAGGGGTCACTGGTTCGAAACCTGCTCCGGGCAATGTTCTTTTCCTTTTTTTAATTTTGTTCTTGATTTTTTACTGGAGCTTTTACGATCCAATATTTACATTTATCAATATAAAGCATTTAATGAATAAGTTAAAAAATGCCAAAATCTGTGAAAAGGCCCCTTTAAGAACAGATATGCATTAAACGATTGCAATGTTCTCTTTTTTAGGACATACTTTTCCATGCCCAAAATAAAAGTTCCAACTTTCTATTACTATTAAAATTAATTAACCAGTCAACTACCTTACCTATTAGTTAACTGAACAAACTATAGGTATAATGTGTTTTTAATTGCCATAAATTTTGTAATAAAAAACGTCTTATTGTGTGTATGTGTTTGAGATACTTTAAAAGAGCATATCGGTGGTAAATCCCCAAAATATAGATACGCGTTAAAACAATTAATATATTCTCTTTGTTATGACTGGTTTTAACATTCACGTTATAATAAGACAAAATGACAACAATAGGCATTACGAGGGTGCAGAATCAACAGGGTTTTCAGTGGATTACACAAGGGCAGGACAGAATGTAAACACACCGTTCAGAACTTCTTTTGTTCAAATATATATAAAGTAATATTATATGTTTAATGTTTATACCACATGCGTACTGTTTTTTCCTGGTTCAATTACCTTTCTAGACGATTTATTTTCCTTAATAATATCAATTTATTCCCATGCCTATAAAAACTTTTTCATATAGTTGTGTATTTAAGGTACTCTGTTTATCATGCCAATGTTTAGTGTTTTGATCGCTTAAGAAGTATACTATATTGCATTTTGTATGCATTTAAATCTTATGCTTTTGTTAATAATTGTAAACTTGTGTCATATTATTTGTTCTGCTCTTCGTGTATTTGGAGGAAATAAAGTTATATATGTCTAGAACATGCTTATAAAAATACATAAGAGTTGTGTAAATATAGAATGTACATTATTCAGTTATTTTTATTTCTTAGATCTTGGCATAGTTGGTTTAAACATATTCACACACACGCACATACGCATGATATTCACAATCCAGATATCGAACTTAGTTTGCAGAACAATAATTGCATATTCTGTTTTCTTTTTGTACATTATTGCGTTTCCCCAGTTCGATTTGTAAATTGTGATTGAGGCTCGGAATTTCAAAAGCGCAATCTTTTATTTGGTGCTATATCAATAGATAAGTACATTTCTGTGTTCTGTAGGCTTTTGTATGTTTATAATGATGACATCGACTCGAGTTTAAAACGTCGTCGGCCCATTTTTGCGTGCAGCAATCAATAACACGTTGCTTAAAAGATTATTTAAATAATTTGCATCACCAACTGCAACATCTTGACTTATCCAAGCTTATCCATGTCCGCATATGAACAATATAGTTCTTATTCAGATGTCCAGCAGATTCTCACAGCGTCATCAAGTGATTTTAACAATCAATAACGAAGCTCGGGCATTCGTAAAAGGTTACACCAATAACTAACAGGTTTATTGATACGAACAGGACTTCATTGTCTTGACTCGTTTGATGGAACACCATTATATAACAGTTAAAGTTGAAACTAACCTAGTGTTCAAGTCTTTAACTTTTATCTCATAAATGATATACTTATCTGGATACTTATGATAAAAGAATCGAACTACAACATGTACTATTTTACACCACACACATCAAGCATTATTTTTTAACCAGGTGCATTTAGATCCATCGTGTACAAAGTAGTATCTAAGACTTTTAAATGTGAAGTCAATGTGCATATATATTATTAAGTGCTTCATAAGATGTTATGCGACATTAGGATTAAAGGATCAAACTTGCTGTTATGCTGATGTTTTATGAGAGTTTACAAGAACGTAAACTCTGAAAAATAACATTAAAACAATAATATATATTATTACCACTCATTCTGCCTTTTTAAATAAAATCACATCTTTGACAATTAAAACTTATATATACTTCCAGCATTTTACAAATGGCAGAAGGAGACGTCGGATGTACAGAGTCAGAGTCTGGCTACAGCAGCCTGTACAGTCGTCACTCTCGGGTAAGTCAGAGACTGGAAGCATTATAGACACAGAAGCCTGTACAGTCGTCACTCTCGGGTAGGTCAGAGGCTGGAAGCATTATAGACACAGCAGTCTGTACAGTCGTACCTCTCGGGTAAGTCTGAGACTGAAATCATTATAGACAAAGCAGCCTGTACAGTCGTCACTCTCGGGTAAGTCAGAGACTGAAGCATTTGCAGACACAGCAGCCTGCACAGTCGTCACTCTCGGTTAAGTCAGGGACTGGAAGCATTGGCAGGCACAGCAGCCTTACAGTCGTTACTCTCGGGTAAGTCAGAGACTGGAAGCATTTGCAGGCACAGCAGCCTGTACAGTCGTCACTTTCTGGTAAGTCAGAGGCTAGAAGCATTATAGACACAGCACCATGTACAGTCGTCACTCTCGGGTAAGTCAGAGACTGCAACATTTGAAGGCACAGCAGCCTGTACAGTCGTCACTCTCGGGTAAGTCAGGGACTGGTAGCATTTGCAGGCACAGCAGCCTGTACAATCGTCACTCTCGGGTAAGTCAGAGAATGGAAGCATTTGCAGGCACAGCAGTCTGTACAGTCGTCGATCTCGGGTAAGTCATAGACTGGAAGCATTTGCAGGCACAGCAGCCTGTACAGTCGTCACTCTAAGGTAAGTCAGAGACTGGGAACATTATAGACACAGCAGCCTGTTCAGTCGTCACTCTCGGGTAAGTCAGAGACTGGAAGCATTTGAATGCACAGCAGCCTGTACAGACCTCACTCTCGGGTAAGTCAGAGGCTGGAAGCGTTCCAAGACACAGCTGCATGTACAGTCGTCACTCTCGGGTAAGTCAGAGGCTGGAAGCGTTCCAAGACACAGCAGCCTGTACAGTCGTCACTCTCGGGTAAGTCAGAGGCTGGAAGCGTTCCAAGACACAGCAGCCTATACAGTCGTCACTCTCGGGTTAGTCAGAGACTGGAAGCATTTGTAGGCACAGCAGCCTGTACAGTCGTCACTCACAGGTAAGTCAGAGGCTGGAAGCGTTCCAAGACACAGCAGCCTGTACAGTCGTCACTCTCGAGTAAGTCAGAGGCTGGTCACTCTAGGGTAAGTCAGAGACTGGAAGCATTTGAAGGCACAGCAGCCTGTACAGTCGTCACTCTCGGGTAAGTCAGAGGCTGGAAGCGTTCCAAGACACAGCAGCCTGTACAGTCGTCACTCTCGGGTAAGTCAGAGACTGAAGCATTTGTAGGCACAGCAGCCTGTACAGTCGTCACTCTCGGGTAAGTCAGAGACTAGAAGCATTTGCAAGCACAGCAGCCTTTGCAGTCATCACTATCGAGTAAGTCATATACTACAGAGGCCTACGCAGAAATTATTTAGAGGGGGGGGGGGCTCAACTGGGGAGGGTGCTGAAGGGGGGTCCCCTCCTGTTGTCGATTTTTTTTAATGTCACTTTGAAATGATGCAAATTCCTGCTGTCTAATTATAATTTTTGCATGATAAAAGTGCATGTAAAACAAACAAGAACTTGGGTTCAGACATAAAGTGTGACATACACACAGACAGACACACAGGGTTAAATCAAAAGTCTCTCAAACCACTAAAATGGTGGGAGACATAATCTTTATCCTGAAATTGTTTAACAGTGTTAGATGGTTGGACCTCCTATTTAACTTTGTTGGATATCCTACAAGGTCATCATGTTAAATGAGTGGATATTTATCAAACTTTGTTGTAATCGTATTATGTATACCTTGTTGAGTCTTTTGGTTCAAAAACTGTCAAATAAGGCAAAGTCATTGATAAACCTTTTTACAGATAACAAAAATAACAGTTTAAATAACACTGTTTATTTTAAGTTCTATCAAATATTATGTCATTTTTGTAACAAAAACAATACAACAAAATATATGCACAAGTATGTTCTTACAACTATTCAACTTATGTTATGATATTTGTACTTTCTCAGAAATGATCACTTAGATAATTCATATATCTCTTCGTACTATGTCTGGTTACATTCTACAACTCAGACGTGATGTCAGGAAGATCCATCCGCCTAGGATGCTTCCAAGCAAATTCACGTACAACATTGCTAATCTTAATGTCCATGTCCCTATGAATGGAAAGCAGGCACAAAGCGAGCAGAAAATAGATAAAGTAATCGAAGATAATTAATTACTTCAAAGTTTTCAATAAACTTTCCTACAATGAAATTAAAAAGCACAATTTAAACTTTATTTGAAAACATATGTAAACCAAATTGTATTTTGTGTATGAGCTTATAATTTTTTTTGCACAATTGCGTATTTTAAACTGACTTAAAGATCGTATTACTTTGTTCATAGAATCATCTTGAAAACGTGTCCATGGAGATCTGTACTATAATGACCCGGTTGGGTTACGGCGAGGAGGTCAGACGGTGGCGCGTTGAGAAGTGGAGGGAGTTTGACAGGCTGATGAATGCATATGACAGACTCGTGCATGCTCGATCTTTGATTACAAATATAAACGCAACTATCACAGCTGGGAGCAAGGCAGAAGGGCTGACCTGCATTTATGAAAACGACTGGGACGTATTATTGGTGCTAGGAGATGTCCTCTGTGTGGAAGCTGATATCAATCTGCTCACTATTTCAGACAACATAGATGTGTATAGGATGGATACGATGGATACACGTGTATATCCAGGGCACTGCAGACTGTTACAAGAGAGACCAGCTGCTCATGCACGTCATGGTATAATTACACAGGCTCTGTGTGATAATGGATATGGGGGCGTTCTATTAAGTAGTAGATTATTGCTAGATGAATTTTCGGCACTTCAATCAACACATAATGCATATGTGGAGCATCATGAACGAGCCGGGCCGTCGATGCCTGATACAATACGAGGTTTCCTTCATGTTGACAAAGTAATCGCACTACGTTGTTACTGCCCCAGCATCCTACAGAGATGGGCTGACAGACGACGTAATTGGCCATCACCAACTATAGTTCAGAAAGTAGTATCATTAGGAGCCTTGGTTACTCCTGTAGGGTTTAAGGGAAGCGATTACAAGAACATTGAGTGGAGGATTTGTTTCAACACCGGCGAGGCAGAACTTATTAACAACCTTAACGAAACACAAGCAAAAGTATATGTCATTCTTAAAATGATCCTCAGAGATATAATAAAACCAAATAATAAAGAAATAACATCGTACGTGTTGAAAAACATCATATTATGGCAAGCTGAAAATACTCCACAGACAGAGTTTCATTCACGCAGCTTACTTTACTGGTTGCATGACGGACTGAAAAAACTTAGGACTGCTATTGAGAAAAAACGACTTTGCTATTACATGATTCCGGAAAGAAATCTTATGGAAGCCTGTGGTATGCATGATTACCAGCAACATAAATGGGTAGCAGATATCACGGACATGCTAGAGGGAATGCCCAATGTATTCTTGCGACTGGAGAAGATAAGAAAGGCGATTGTCGCCTCCCCAGAGCCGATGATGTGGTTCAGCAAGACAAGGATGGAGCTAGAGATGCTGCAGCTGGAGCACACGAACCGAGCCTTGGAAATTATAGTGACGAATGGGGAGGTGGATGACTCGGATTCCATCCTGGAGCAGATAGGCAGCCGCATGCGCGATCTATCTATACAGGTTGCGCAACGAATGTTCTTGAAAGTCAGTCCTGCTAATCAACTGGATGATATTATCAACAGAATGCTTATGTGATAATGAATCAAATCGATTATTTCGCGCGTGTATCAGGGCTACGTGCACGATAATTTAGTTGTTTAGGTAAACTGTTTTATATAAAGACTTGGTACTTGCAATCTGTATGTATGAAAACAATAATCTCGTGCAAAGCTATAGATGATAAGTCTTGTATTGTATACTTAAGGCTATGCAGACGGCCGTACTGAAAACAGTTTGTTAAGATATACAGCGGGAATAGTGTTTTGATAAATATCCATTTATTTTGCAACGTTAAAATAACCATGTTATTTTAGTAAAGACATCAACTAGTTTCAACAATCAAAATGAGCAGCATGTATAATGTTACCACACAAAATAAGCTCCCGAATGTTTCCGGATGAACCAACTGATGAACACAGTGTGATCGCTGTATAAAGCATTCTTGCAATAAGCACTTAGGTATCCTTATAATCATTTGTCTGTGACCTTTCATTCGATTTAGTAATGTTCAAACAACATCACCAGTAGGGCCCCGAAGGCGATGACTTCAGACGCCACATAATTTAACTGTTAATAGCAGGTATTAATAACAATGTTACACAATAGACTTATGAGGAAAACTGTCCTAATACCTCGCAGCCATGTTTTTAGACAAACGACAGTCATTTTTGAACTCAGCCAAAATGTAATACTGACGCAATTACTTTAATGTTGTGAGCGACTATAATAATGCATGGGTCGACATTGTGATTTGTAGAGGGTTACCCCTTTCCAGATAAGAAAACTTCACCCCTTAATTGCAGACATGTTTTAAAATTGGCAGGAAGCATATCACACTCAGTAGACATATCATTAGATTAGAAGTAACGCACCTTTACATCTGAAATATGCAAATTATGTCATTTTAGCAATAAATATGACATTTATATTTGAGCTACAGACACATAGTTTCCCCATAACACGCCGCCTTTAAAAAGTCGCATTTGTAGTGAGAAAATAAAAAAGTGGATCCCCGGGTCGAAATTCCAAATTAAACCTTATAGGATACGGAACATCAATGGTATCGAATATTTCGTACTTTATTGAGTTAAAAGTAAGTTATGTGCAATCCATGAGGAGCGGTCATGCTTCATTATAAAGTATACAATTTGTTAATATTTAAAGTAATATGTGTTCGAAAAGCTGTGAAAAAAGATCTGGTAAACAGAAATAACACGTACATCGTAACATTACCTTCTGTAATGCTTCAATATTGTCACATTTAGTACCTATTTTACTCTTGCCTTTACAGTATACTGAATATAACATTTAATTTTATGTTTATTTATAATGATCATATGTCCTCTTTTTCTAAGACATTGCTATTTTATTCAAGAAAATCGTTTTAAATAAACATAGCAGATATAAATTCACACATTAATAAATATACCGATATATGCGTCATAGACAACATCTGTAACGTTTGATTCAGAAGTATGTGTAAAAGGTAAACTGTGAAATCGCTATAATTCTCTTTTAAAGAAGGTTAAGTATTAACATATGAAGTACACTTTTGATTTAACTTTTATTCGTATCTGGATTTATGTTAGTTTTTATAAACCAAATTAATTAGTTGAAGATTATTATCATTATTATAATTAATATTTTTAAATTTTCTTTTTGAATGTTCATATATTATTTTTCTTTGCTTGTTTTCTAGTAAAATAATAACAATCACAACTTATTTAAGATGGATTTGGTGGTAATCTTGCATTGTGTTTATGTTGGATACACTAGAAATAAAATAACAGTTTGATAGATTTTAGTTACACGTTGTTATAAATGTTAAATGTTTTGTCTTAAAGTGTTACCCGGAGAAAATAAAGATATTATTAGTAGTAAAAGTTATAGTCATAGTATTACTATTAGTATTTTATATAGATAGGGCAAACAAAGGGATATTGTTATACATCACAACTTCATAAACTATGTATCGATGGATTATTGTATTTATAAACACAAACATACGCATTCTGAACAAATATGATAAAGGGTGGTAACACGTTGTTTTTTTTAAATCAATATGACGCGCTTGGTCCAGACTTGGCTTAGACATCGCGCAGATAGTCAATCTGACCAAGTGTTATCAATATAGAGTTATAGACGTGACCTCTTTAATGGTATCAAGGCTTTTATAAGATTTGACCTGGCTTTGGACGCACATAACCCAAATTCGAACTCAGCCTAGTTATTTTCAATATAAATATTCTGACCAAGTTTCATGAAAATTGAGTCTTAAATGATGTGTTTATAGAGTGGTAAAGAAGGTTTTTTAAGATTTAGCCCGGTGATATAATGTTGGACTAATGTGGTGCAAAGATTCGAATTCTTTCAAGATATCGTCCAGATAAACATTCTGACAAAGTTTCAACAAGATTGAGGTTAATGTATGCAACGAGACGGATGTGTTCGCAGTCGGTATGCAGTACGCAGACGCCAACTACTACACCCAGTACTTCTACATCCAGTACAGTATAGACGGGAACCACTTCTACAACTACACAGACTATACCGGAAATACACAGGTACGACTGAAAATTCTCTAAGGATTTACGATCGAAACTGAATGTAAGGTTTAACATCAAACGCAGTTGTAAGGGGTCTACTGGTATCATGTTGTTTGTTCGTCGTCGTCGCCGTCCGGTACTCCGGTTGTAGGGTTTAAAGTTTTTTTTTGCTTTTTCAATGTATAATGGTGCATATATTGCATCCTTTGCGAGATATTAACATGACGTGTCATAGGTAGAACTATTTTAATATGGAATGCGCAGTGCTCACTAGCCAGAAATACTGTTTTCCTAAATCCACGGTTACCGTAGTAACACGTGTGAATATTAATGCTCAAATTTTGTCCATTGCATATAGTATGAGGTAAAAAGGAAAAACTACAGAGGAATGACCCATGCATTATACTGAAACCATTGTTTAAATTGAAGTGAATATGCTGTCTGGAAAATCGGCACGCAGAGGGTATTTCAGACACGACAGAAACGGTTCTAGGTTCTTAAATTTACGTTTAACAATACCTTGATTCAATATTTAAAAATGTTTCTTACTATAACCATTTTTCTAGATGCTGAGCGGTTACACGGATGGGGGAACTCATATGGAAACGTTACCGAGCGTGATTACGGCACGTTACTTCCATGTGTATCCCCTGACGTGGAATACGTCATACAAGCCTGCGTTCAGACGGGAGATGTACGGATGCTACAGCTATAAGGTCGGTCTTGGATTTTGTAATAATATTCTAGCGTAAATGTCGAAGAGTTTGCTACACACTTATCATAAAATCCGCACGTGATCACTTCATATAAGCCTCGCTCTAGGAAAACGGGGCTAAATACATGTCATATGATCATGTCATATGAGCATCATTGTAGGAAACCGGGGCTAAATGCATCATGTTATCACTTCATATAAGCCTCGCTCTAGAAAAACGGGGCTAAATACATGTGCGTAAATTATGGTAATCAGGCACATAACTATCCTTCTTAACTGGATTTTCGATAAGACGAGACTTCATCGCACCGTAAAATTATATAGAAGCGGAAAGTGTCGACCCTGATTAGCCTGTGCGAACAATAGAGGCTAATGTGGGACGACACTCCCGTTTTTCGAGAGCGAAGCAAATATACTAATATGATACGTGCTTATGTTTCTGAAAATAAATAACACGATAACATTCTACGTTTCTCTAAATCTTCATACTAATACAATGTACCTGCGTGTTCGCATAGTAAAATGTAGTTCTTAGCACAGGGCTATTTTTAAACAACATTTAACAGTTATTTCCATAGTGTCGCTATTTATCGAAAATTGATCCAGTCTTTGTGTTTCGGTGTGTCTGTTTAACATCACGAGTTAATCTAAAGTGATTTCAGTATTTCCAACCAAAATCAATATCGTTTTTATTGGACGGTTATAAACGATACATGCTTCTTAAATTAATATTTGCCTGCGCAGTTTTTTCTGTTTGCAGTTGATTAGGATGTGCGAGTGTGTCACACAGTAAAAACTGTCGGTAGTAATTTATGCATTCAAATATAAATTACAGGTAAAGAACAAAATCAAGACTTTTAAAATATACAACTATTTTTAGTTTTCCTAAAAAATGAAGCACCATCTAAGTGGCACACAAGAGTGTAATACAAATATGGTATTCCCGAGATGTTAAAAAGAGTATTTTTATTCTGTACTTTCTATTCATACTAGACTTATTTAACATTCTACAAAAAACTAGAGTTCTGTTCTAGTGGATCGATTTAATCTTTTAATAGTCCGTACCAACAAAGATATACTATACTTTTTTATAATAATTCGACAAAACAACACGTGTGCGATTTCGTTTATTCGCCATCATGCTTGATCGAATTTTGCACATTTCTCAATCGATCAAGGTTACATACAACCATATAAATTCTGGTTCTCTACTGAACAAGTTCAGTATTTCAATAAATCTGATTTGTTTGTAAGAAATGCGTTTCATAATGTTTATGTTCGTAAGAGCCTTGTGCACAAGAAAGAAATATAATGACACGGTTTTCACCAATGGCATCTTTTGCGTGCAAATAAACTATTATTGTTTACCAAATCGTTATTATTTTATTATTTTACCGACTTTGATAAATTTTGATTTGTTTTAAGAAGCAATTTCCTAGTTATTGCATGTTTGGGAACGGGGCTTTAATACTGATATGAAAACAAAACACAACAAAAATATCAAGTTAAATATGAAATAAAAGAAAACCACCAACGCAATTAAATACATTTGTCTATGGTCGAGCAATTTTAAGACATCTTTACGTCTATATTGTGTTCGAAAAAGTGAGGGTTAGCTGCATACTTTTACCCTGGTAACAAGAACCTCGAATACCGGTTAATGTATTTCCGAACATTGTCAACGCACACTTATAAGCCTTTGGACCGTGTGGCGTTGTCCATTTACGATTGGATCGGAAGTTACTTCGTCTGCAGCGGTCCGGATCCGCTGTCACCGGTAACCGGTCTGCTACTGACTGAAATGGTGACACAATAAGCCTGAACAACGTGGAATGAAATTCATATTGATAAATCACTCATTTGTTAAATATATGACGTTAATAACCGGTAATTACTGTTGTTTAAGAATACAATAACAAGGAACAGTAGTCACTTTCTGACTGCAACAAATTCAAAGTAATTTTGTGTTCAACAAACGATCGATCAAGCATCTTTTACTTTAAATTTCCGATCGAATTGCAGGCTATAATTATATCAAGGTGTATGTCCATTCTGTCCATTCTTACGCATCTGCTTAAATATGACAATAACGTAGTGACGTCACGGTATGTATATAATGAGATATACACAAATTACGCTCAACTTTGATCAAACCCGTTTTCTTCCTACCCATCCCTCATTGAGAGCACCAGCCTCAGCACTTGTAGATCTATCACAATTTCGATATACCGAAAGTGACATGTCTTAACCGGCAATGACGTTTTTAACCACCTGAAGAAGTATTCTCAGCGATGGGATACACTCGGTTGTTCCGCGCATATGCCAACCCCGCCATCCGTCCTGCATCACTTTCGGGTTGTTGTGTGAACGCTCGAGCAAATCGTCCTCCGACAGAATAATGTTTTTCAACAGTAAATACGTTTCCAACATTCAATAGCCTCTCAACTCGATTTCCCCCCGCTTTTCGAAAGAGAACCATTTATTCACAAGAATCTTGATGGAAAAAAAAGACATTTATCACTGGTGTACAAAAAGATTCGAACTTAGATTTTAGATTTAAGCTCAAATTTGTAGAAAACCTTGAATATTAAAACGCCTGGACATTATTAGTCGTCCCATAGCAATCCGCACGTGCAAATCAGTGACGAAACTTTCCGCATTTGAAGCATTTTCATTTAAAGCGGGTATATACGATTTTGTCAAATATTTATGAATTTATATAAACTGTGTAAAAAAACTTATTATATATATATTTCAATATAAATTACAATAAAAGTTAAGAAGAACATGTGTCGAAAAATGCGAAATAAGACAGATATTTAATTCTGAAATTGAAAACGGCTGTACAACCGAATTCGCCAGCATGTATACCATACATGTACGATGTGCATCTAAACTTACGAGGGGTGTTTCAGAAGTTCGTGGATTTTCGCTATAACTTTCATTTGGTAACATAAATGGACAAACAAATAGCATGTTAAGAATATTTCGTCCTTTCCAAATATACTCTCCAAATATCATGGAATTACATAAAACAATAAATATATATCAGAGATTTAAACATGTGCACAATGCGCACACCGACGCACGTGTAACGTTTCTGTTCAACGTCAATGACGTTATGAAGTTAACAACTGTCAAATCTTTTCCACATAATCACCTCCAACGCGAATGCACTGTATGTGTCGGGAAATCCACTTGTCAAAAGTGTCTCTATACCAGTCAGCGTCAAAAGACGACACGATTCGCTTTGCTGCAACTGTAAGTTCCTGTTTACTTGCAAAGCGAATACCGCGCAACTGTGATTTAACTTCCGGGAAGACGCGAAAGTCCATAGGGGCCAAATCCGGGCTCTAAGGAGGACTTGGGCGCTGTAACGTGAAATTTGCCGTAAATTATGTTTATCAACGACATTTAAACCAAATTTAAATTCGCGTAACGCTCATACTTATAATAAAATACACGCGTGCGCCGTATGTCGTTACTGAGGTCTCTTTGGCAACGCGTTTCAAACGCGATTTATGGAATTCATGCATTTTTAGCTTATATATAAAGTCCGTGATAATTGGTTTGTATAATATGTAAATTTCATTGCCTTTTACCAGCAAACTAATAAGTTATAGTGAAAATCCAGGAACTTCTGGAACACTCCTCGTAGTTTAACGGTTTATAATACAAAGACGAATGCTTCGGTTATTGTAGGAAAATATGTACGTCACTATCGGCTCGGGGCGCTAATTTTTCTTTGCTGCATTTTATGAAATTCGGCTTTAATGTATAATTTTTCTTGCCTATTTTGTGTTATTGTAACATATTTTATTAATATATTACAATTTAACACATATAAAAAAATCGTATATACCCGCTTTAAAGGAAGTCTCTTTAAAATAACAATCTAGTATAGGCATCGCATTCTATAATGATTGTTATACCATTGGCGATTAAAGATTGAAGAGAAAATACTTTAAATGACGTCATCATAATCGTTGCTTAGTTATAACCACGAACATGATAAACAGCTATTCTAAATAACAAAATATCAAACAAAATATTGCCTGGAGAGATTCGCCATCTAGTGGTGGCGTTTAAAATGAAAGACTCGAACAAAATATCAACAATGACGTCTACGTCATTGTTACGAAATTATCACCATGTGGCCATCCATTCTACCATTTTTAAATGATAAAATATCAAACACACCATTACTTGAATAGATTCACAATCAAGCGGCGATGTCAAGTCCCTCCCGTAATGCGCATGCCCAATGCTGTGTTGGCGACAGCCATTATAGATAGCAATTCTAAATAATTAGGAACCAAACACCACATTACCTGGATAGATTCACCATACAGGGGCGAGGTTAGGTTCCGAGCGGTTATGGCGACCCTCTCCACATGCTGCTCCCTCTTCTCACTGATTCCGACGCCGGAAACCGCCAGATAGGCATCCCCGACAGACTCGACCTGAAATATGAGTAAGATTGCGTTCGTTCGAGAATCAGTCACCTAAATGTTTGAGCCTTGCTCTGGGAAAACGGGGCTTATGCATGTGCGTAATGTGTCGTCCAAGATTAGCCGGCTTTGTCCACACACGCGTATCAGTGACGTCACTTTCCGGTTTTATGGTATTTTTCTCGTAAAAGAAAGTCTCTTTCTTAGACTAGTGAAAGTCAAGTTTAGGCGGTAGGTGGCGCACCCGATTAGCCTGTGCCGATGGCATAGGCTAATTGTGGACACTTTCCGCACATGCATTTTGCCCCGTTTTCCAGAGCGCTTTTAATCCGCTGCAAACTAAATTAAGTGTGAAGAAATGTACGAATTTACATCAGATTAAAACAATGTTAGTGCCATTTTCATAATAGATGCCATCCAGGGTTCGTGTTATAAATTGTTACTACTGCCTTTTTATGCAAGTAATGACGATGTCAGTGAATGGATGTTCATGTACTTGTAAACCTGTAATGTTTCCCAGTAAAGCAATCACAACTTTAGAGCCACTATAGATTGTATCAATAAATATTTCTCAACATGTTACAGAAAAGTCGACCTTTATTAAATTGTGAATCTCCGTGATATTGTCAAATGTCGTCTGTAGCGTGTTGCGGAGAGTTATGACGTCACTGGGGGCGACAAGGCCACCATAGGCAGGAAAACAGAATCATAGCTACAAATAAATATCTTTTTAAGTGCAACCTATCCAACACAAATCTATGTGATATGTGTAGTGAACATATTGAAACAATAGAACACATTTTCTGGGAGTGTAAACATATTCAATCTCTATGGAATCAATTGACAAACTTTCTAGAGAAACAACAATTAAATGTTAAAGCAAAGTGTGAGTCGGAGTTAGACATCAGTTTAGGGGTAAATGCCTTTAAAATACAAGAGGTTAATAACGCTGTGAATTACATTTCTATATCAATGAAATATTTCATATTCAGCATGAAATGCAGAAAACAAACACCTACCATAAACTGTTTCATCAATTATTTGTAATGAAAGATTCAAATTGAAAAAGAAATAGCCCTCAACAACGATTCACTTCATATATTTGAACATAAATGGAAACACATTAAACCTCAATAAACAACTCCAGTTTGCTTTCTACCCACTTTATGCAACTCATATTTATCTATAATTATTCAGTTTTTTAAAACACCTATAACAAACAACCAAAGAAAAAATACATATAAACTTTTTTTAATCAAAAGTAAACCCTAATGTCAAAAAAGTATATATTAGCATATCTTGTATAAGATGTTTGAACATTATTGCTGCTACGTGGTATCATTTTGTTTTATGATCATATACATGTATACATTGTATGTCTTATATTGAATAAAAAAAAGAAAAAAAAAGGAAATGAACGACGTCACAGAACAGCGCTGTCGCCAGCTAGAAGTATTCTAAAAAAACAATACTATGAAAACTTAATTGGTT
The DNA here is from genome assembly GCF_020536995.1 of Dreissena polymorpha. Lineage (NCBI taxonomy): Eukaryota > Metazoa > Mollusca > Bivalvia > Myida > Dreissenidae > Dreissena > Dreissena polymorpha. The sequence goes on along the minus strand of NC_068365.1, from coordinate 6,343,415 downwards.
CCCAAAATATAATGATATACTCCCCCACCCCGCTAAGATACTCGTTATATTAAAAAGATAAATAGATGGAGAAATGACAAGTATATTTACCCGCAAATAGAAAATAAAGTGTTTCTTGTGCTGCGTATTGCAAGGGTTGCTGGGTGGTATTTTTGCATGCTTTCGATAAAGCAATAGAATCATGTGTATATGACTTACATTTCTTTTATGTATGTATCATTTAATTGAATGGAATGGCGAATGTTTATTATAATGTTCCAAAGCGTGTATTAAGGTTTAAATATGACACATAACAGCTTTTTTTATCCATTTTGAAGGTGTGTGCTTAAATAATGTGTGTGTGTACAAAAACGAAATGAACCAAAACCAAATAAAATAATCATGCCGTCGAAAATAATGGCATTTCAGTATAGCTTTTTTTAAAGATAAATATCGTGTGTTCCTCCATTCGGCGCCATGTCTCGATAAACCAGATCGATGGCGGCTTTTGGGAAGAAGGTCCGTTAGAAGGCGTCGCTCGCCGCCGCTCATTGCCCAGCTCCCGCTGCAACCGGAATATCCGGTCCCGGAGTACCGAATATTCCCATAGACTCCCACGCCGCGATCAAGCGGACGCCCGGCGGTTGTGGATTTCGAGCCGATAATATTTGCGCTCACGTTCTCGATATTCTTCCTGTGCAATCATATTGCGACTAAAGTTAAACTTAAAAAGAGCGTATCGACGATTAGTATTGTAAATCATTTATATTACGTATTCTTAAATAGTAACAAAATGACGTCGCGAGCGGACCATTAATCATATCTAGCGGGCCAATATCAATAATATTTGCGCGCTTTGCCGAGCCAATGTTTCATAAATCTGAAAATATATTCGGATCACGCGGTTTCAACTGAACACATGGCGTCAGCATTCAGTCGAAGTCAAAACACAACGAAAAAATCGAACATAATTAGATTCTATAATAAAACGTAGCACGCAATTTGGATAATACAAATATCGAAACTGAAACTTAAACTCTGCTGCATCTCGTTTGAATTATATATCGAATAATAGTTTAGCATTGTTTTAGGGAGTCCTATTTTATGTTGCAATTCAAATATGCATATTGGTAACTAGCAATGTTAATGTACGTGTTTATATTTGAATGCAGGGTGAATGCCATTGATATGTCCCTATAATAAGGACATATTCAGAATATTTTGCACCAAGCTACTTCTTAATAATGTTTTGTGAAAAACGCTCCAGTGGGGATCGAACCGGCGACCTCCCGATCGCTAGGCGGACACCATATCCGCTACACCACTGCGACCTCACAAGGCATTGATGCTGATACTCAGTTGAAATAGGGAGACATTAAGAAGAGTCTGTTTAATGTTTAAGATTTAGCATTCCTTAAAAAGCCAAACTGTGTCAAACAATGTTACACACTGTGGCGCGTTGACTCTTGAATACATCTTTACTAGGTTACATGAGCAGAATGATTTCACAATGCACGCGCATACGTACCTTTTCACCACAGAATGATGGCCCAAACGCTTTGAGTCATACTGCAGGATCATTCTGTCGGTCGACGAATCTTTATCGCACCGATAAGATGGCGCAACAACATCCGGGAAATCTCGCTTTTGGAGCGCGTACATGGAATCCAAATTTTGAAGGAATTCTATTATATTGTTACCAAGATTTCGCAGCATTTCGTCATAGCCTCGTTTCTGTACGTAGGTCTAGTAGTATTCCCCCAGCATCTCCGAAATGAGTTCACGGGGAAGACATGGGATGCAAAAAAAGAAATATTATTTGATTGAGAAACCATTGAATCCCTATTAAAGAAACGCACTATAAAAATTATTGATGCTTAAATAGGCATTTTCTGCCCATATCTTATAACATCAGACCATTATTTTACGTGCTATATTCCATACACAATATGTACAACGTCAGTTTTCTCTGTTCTTGAAATACCTTCAAAGCTTAGTCACAGGCGCATTATACAGAGTCAACAAGACACTGATAATTGTTAATAACTCACCAAGAACATCAACAGCACGAGAGATTATCGTGTCTGTGAGTTCCTCATTGTAGACAAACGTATTATCGAACTCCGACTCACACTTTGCTTGTTTTCTGATTTAACAAATTACAAAAAAAAACAAAACATGAGCAGCAGCAAGATTTTAAGTTAAATACAGAAGAACCATCACCATACGCGATCGGCGGAACAGACATGACATGTTTAATTTATGTTGTTCCACTATTTTGTAAGGCATTTTACCGATTTGATAATTTGTGTGATCGACTTAACACGGCGTTATTAAACATACGCTATACAACGTGCCTTCTGATGGGCTAGTGATGTAGTTACAACGACTTCCACGAGTAGCTACCACGTCCCAACACTTTCTTTGTTGCTATGAATTAAACAATTGTGTCCGAGGATTAGATAAAACGTAGCTGGAACGATGCATCAAGCAGTGGTTACCACATTGATTAAAACAGGGGAACATACCACATCTATTCCACACATAAACGCACAAATAAGTATATACCCATAAACAACGACAACAACATCAATTAAATAATCTTTACACAATCTTCTACTTGCGCAATTTTCCCCCTTGCTGGCTCCGCGCTCTGCCTCTCAATTATGAAATCCCGCAGAATGATGGAGAAATGAACGTTCTGAAACCAACACATCAATTGGAACCAATTGTTACATGTAAAACAACTTTTATTTAGCGCAGAAAACGCGGGAAAAAACGCGAAAATTAAGCTTAAAATGTTAAAACTTTTTTTTTATATAAATACACTTAAACAGTCAAATTTCATATGTGAGTTTGATATATAATACTGATGCGTGTATACACTGGAAATATTTTTAGAGTGTGTAATATGATCAGTCCCCATAAAACAACAGTTAGTAACATAACGTATGTACATTATCTATCTCTTACCATTTCGATATTGATGTGAACAATTTAAGAAAGCAACTTACTAGAGTTAACCCTCTATAGATATTTACATCGGTAACAGTACCCATTTTATACAAGGGGATAATAACCCTTTTATCAATGTATCGGGATTAAATGTGTTATATACTTGAGACCCATGCCCTCATATTTATGTGGCACAGATACAAAAATCATTTGTGAAATACAAAATGTATGATCGAGTATTAACAAGAAAATTGTGTCATCGTATTTTTTTAAATTTCAATACAATAAGCTTCGACAGTATTGTTATGCAGACCAATGCCTCCACTATATCTATGAGTGTTTTATGCTGAAAATTGCTTTATAAAAGTAAAAAGGTAACTATCCACATAAATTAATATCGTTCAAACTATTTGTCCATGATTCATACAAAAACATATATACATTTAGCACGATTACTCAAAATAAAAAAATACAAAAACATTACCTTTTACAATTATCGTACGATTCCCTTATTTCGAGCATGATCTAATTTCGATCACTTTGTTTACCTTAAGAACGCGGCTTTCGTGTTGATGTCACACGCATGCGTTTCGAGTATTTTGTTTTACTAACATAACTTCGCTTGAACATAATTAAAGACACGACTAAAATAAAGAAAAAATAGTTAAATGCATTTAAAAATCTTACTTCAACTGAAATAATCCTAATGTATGCCAATTCCGTGCATTTTGTTTCGATACTCTTCATTAAGCTTGCACATAAATTGCAGACCAATGCGCTAGTTAAATACATACTTTCGTGTATTTGATTCATTAACTTTTTTTTTACTTTCCCAGAAACTGTTGCATGGAACAATCTGTGTGCGTACATCGCGAAAATAGGTGACATCCCGTATCCACATGTTCAGTGGGTATACCCTGTCGCATTGGATGATAATTTTATGAAATCTTTTCATAGTAACATATATGCCAAAATTTTATTTGAACACATTGCGAACGCTTTTTTTTCAATTCTTGAGAACTTGTGTCAATGTTGATGAACAGAAGATCGACAGATAAAACAGAAACTTGTTAAATGGTCAATAGAAGTTATACAAAAAGTTAAATTTATCTTTCAGTTTCTCTAAATTTGTTCAATGAATCGAATTTTAAAAGTTGTGTCGACCTCATTCCTATTGCAATCGAGTACTCTCGCTGTTCGGATGTGACCTCTCGACTCAAGATAAACAACGCTCGTAGTGTATGTCATTTGCGGGTGTGTATGGAACTATCGGCTTTGCGTGGTTAAACACGCTGTAAATAAACAATTTCATTTCATGAATTTCAGTGATTGACTCCTACATAAACCCATCAGAAAACTACCCAAACAAAGTCCTCTTTATTTCTAAAATCAGAAATATACTGATGTACATTTTTGTTCAACAACGAAATTTCATGCCGACGAATGTAAACTATCTTGCAGTATTTAGCGGCCTTTAAAGCGAGTGTGCAAGATTTTGTCAAATATTTATGAATTGATATAAAATGTGTAAAAAAAACTTATTATACCAATATTTCAATATAAATTAAAATATAAGTTAAGACGAACATGTGTCTAAAAACGCGAAATATGCCAGATATTTTATTCTATAATCGAAAATGTCTGTACAGTCGAATTCGCCAGCATGTATATCATGCCTGTACGATGTGAATCTAAATTTAGTTTTACGGATCATTTTAAATTATGAGCGTTAGCTCACAAGTAATGTAATGCAGTTTTGCACGTCAGTCTGCTTTAGCTACGCTAGGAACGATATCTGCAAGTCAGTCTGCTGTAAGCTACGCTTGGAACGATAACCACTGCATGTCTTCACTACCTGCAGTAAAAGTATGAAGACGACGAATGCTAGAAGCGTCTGCTCTACTACTGCAGTGTATGTATTCAATCAATAGTGTTTAACAGCTTGTAACACGACAATGGCTAGTCTAGTGTTTATCATTGAACTCTTTACATATTGGCTGCTTACAGAGAAAACGGGGCTAAATGCATGTAAATAAGATTAGCCTTTGCACACTCATTAGCCTGTGCAATGCGCACAAACTAATCAAGGACGACATATGATTGTATGGTGTTTTTACGTTTAAAGACAGTCTCTGGTACTGGGATGACAATATAAATGCATATGCATTAAGCCATATTTTCCCAAATTGAACCTTAAAGTATCTTTTTTATTAATGATTTGAAAAAAAAAACAACCACACATCTCAACCTGTGCTTTAAATCACACTCTTTATAAAATTGAATTGTGTGTGATAATAAAAAGCTATAACATAGTTTTGAAAACTGAATTGCGTCTAAAAGTATACAGCAGCGAACAACTTCAGTGCATTCAGCGCTTTGATAATTTTCTGCAACGATATCTATTCAAACGACACACGAACACTAACTCCGATCCTAATAAAAAGACGAATGCTTCGGTTATTGTAGGGCAATATGTACGAAATATCTTCGTCACAATCGGCTTGGGGCGCTAATTTGGCCTTGCTGCATTTTATGACATTCGTCTTCAATGTATAATTGTTCTTGCCTATTTTGTGTAATTGTAACATATTTTAATCAATAAAATTACAATTGAACACATATAAAACTCGCGCAAACACGTTTTAACAGCATTAAATTCATTGGAAAGACAACTTATACTCTAGTCGCATCTATAACTGAATAATTTTTCAACTGTGCTTAAATAATAACTGTTACATCATGTTTGAACTTTACATTATAATATAATAATATGAACATTATAGAAACACCAACGTTATATCCGTGATAAGCAACATACATTGAACATTAGTAACACTTTAAAATAATAATTATTCTTCGACATCTGATTTTGGAAAAAAAAGGAATTCGCGTCGGCCATTTTTTGATGTGTTTGTGTAATATTCGTGGATCGGTCATAACACCGACAATAATTAACCAACGAATAAAAATTGTTTTACAATACCTTTAGCTTAATATTCATAAATAATCCTAGTATTAGTTATGGTTTTTTTTATAAAACCTTTGCAATCTTTAACTTTTCATATTTGGAATGCACCACGACAACCATGTTGCTGCTTCATTAACAAATGTAAGTGTATATGAAGTGAAAACACCAAAAATAAACAACGGTTGCGATAGACACATATAAACTGCTAGATGCCTATAATATCACTTCAATAGTTAGATGTTATATATTGTTCAAAGTATGCGTTAAATCAGTTTAGTATGTCATCAAGTACCTACTAGTTAGATTAAAACGTTTAATCAAATGTAGTTGTTTAGTTTTCGACAATACTAACATAAAATCGCTCTCATAACAATATAAAATACATCAGGTATAAGTTTCGCACAATAATTACCCATGGGAATACCGATAATGTGTTTAAATATTTAACCATGACATATAACAAAAAAGTAATCCAGCAGAAAAGAAAGTGCTGCACAAAAATCAAGACAAGTCCAAATGTTGTATTTATCTAATATCTGATAAGTTAAAAAACTGTTAAGTGTTTAAAGCAATATAAGAACACTTCTCTATTGCAAATGTTTTTGTCAATAAGTGAAACGAGTTTGGATCTTATTAAAATATGAGGAAGCGTTGTATAAAGTGTAGAAAAATCATATGTGCCTATGTGCGATACCCTATACTTTTTCTTTTGAATATTATCAATAACTTCTAATGATATTTGTATTGACCAATACGTTTATATTACAATTTTCATCAACTTTATTACAATATTTAGTTATATGATATATAATACACTGATAATTGCTTGTTGGTACAAGGCACAATTAGTAAGCGATACAACGACTTTTATATGGATTTGTACGTAATTATCAATCCAGTAAAGTTATCGCACTTTCTTGTCCGCAATATTTACTTTAACATTTAGATTTTTTGCACTCGGCAATATGGACGGCACACATTTCATTCGGTTGCTTATTGTATTCACAATATGTTATAGTTTGTGAAATCATTAAAACACTCGTCATATTATTATACATTATGAGCAGCCTTTTCTGCAGGAACTAGGACGAATTTAGATTGTGAGTCTTTCAGCAATTTACAGAGACTGTTTATTAAATTTAGGCAAATGTGGTTAGGCGAAGGGATTTTTATTATAAAAAGATGCCTCATTGATTGCCATAAATAATACGTTAGTTTTCCATTCATTGAGTCCAGGTATTTTTGCGTTTTCCGTCATTTATTACTAAAGAATTCTGAATTTCTTACACATGTTTTTTTTTTTTTTTTTGACTGTGTAACAGTCATCTATGGTATGTGTCTCATATTCCCACAAGAATTGCTTTTTGTCACACACTTTCAAGGGTCAAACACACATTGTTTGATGCTCTTTAATAGATTGAAATATGTTCAAGAAGTCAATTACCTTCTGAAACACCAGAAACATATCACATTAAACACTACGACAGTAGTCTTGTTGCAGTTAAGGTAGAATACCTGTAATGGTTATAACATGGTATCAAACTTTGCTTATGGTATAGGCAATATAAACATTCTGACTAACTCATATGCAAATTTTCAGGAAGTTTGACCATCATTTAAAGTAACATTACTACCCGAAATCAACGAAATGTGCGTACAATATTTCGTAAAATAAAGCTAAACAAATAAAAATCATTGTTCCTTATGGCAATTTTTGAAATTTCAACGCCAGATGTGGTCTGATAAAAAAGATGTTTGTGGATGATTTTAGTGTTCATGTGTCGTATGAATAGATATATTCGGAGGAAATCAACATGGGATTTATTGTGGTCACAAATAAATAAAAACGAGCATTTTGTATCTATAAAAATCTATGTAATCATAACACATCTAGCGTTGAAATTGTGGTTATCTTCGCCCGAACTTGTTCGTGCCTCATACGCCCAATGGATTCTTCAAAATACTTGGCCCTAACCACCTCAATGGCTATTGTTTTTCCGGATAGGGCCAACTGCACATTGTCATCGGCGTAAGCCATGTTGATGGCGAGCTCCTCCGCCTCAGTAACTCCCTCCCTTGGTGGTGGGACAGCCACCAAAGGTGGTGGGACAGCCATCAAAGGGACCGGCGGCGGCACTTCTACGTCCGAGTCTGACGAGGAATAACTTTCGCAAAGAAAATAGTCCGATGAGGAGCCCGACGTGGCAGACCTGGACAAAGTTGACTTGGAGCTGGATGACCTGGGCGCGGAGGACGCGGGTGACGACCTGGACGACCTGGAGGCGGCTGGTGACTTTGAGTCCGATGGGGATGTGGACGCGGAGGACGCGGGTGACGACCTGGACGAGGAGGACGCGTGTGACGACCTGACGACCTTGACCCGGAGGACGCGGTGACGACCTGGGCGAGCTGGACAACCTTACTGCGGGTGACATCATTGCGGCCTGCATGGCGGGCGGTTCTTCGGGGATGGGGACGTTGTCCTCTTTGGGCTCGCTCCACTGTTGAAAAAGAATCAAACACATGTATATTCAATATCATTTAATGATTTTTTTATCTATATATGAATATTTTCCTTTGTATATATTTTTATAAAAATCTATATGCCGTCATGCCGTCTGAGCAACAATTCTTTGCCAATATTGTAACCATTTAAGAAGTATACAAGTAATTAACTCAGGCAATTCACTTACGATGTAGACTCCCTGAGGGTTGGAACGAATCCCCTCAGCCTCCGCTGACTCCACCAACTGTTCCGCCGTCGGCAAAGCATACCACAACTGTTAAAAAAATGAAACACGTGTATTATAAGAACTTGTATATTTGTTTTATTTGTCTGTATACATATACATAAACAATTCCGTTTAATTTAAATACAAAGTTAATAAATGTAATACAAGTAAAACAATCAGGAGCTTAACTTACTCTTGTGTTATGTCTGCTTTCCCGTGATGTCCCGGTGTGTGGCTCCGGTCCTTCCGCTCCGTGTGTGGTGGTACGACACGAACGTACTGAATGTAGGTATTCAATGTTGAATACATCGTACAACTGAGTACTACCTTGCTTGGGCTCCGGGTTTGGCTCAGGCTGTCGGGGCTCCGGGTTTTGGTTAGGCTGCAGCGGCTCCATGCTACTGTCCGCCTTTTTCTTGGCCGGCTGATTTCTCTTGGTCGGCTGTTTCCCTCTAGGCGACCGGTTCTGAAATAAAAGTATGCTCACTGTTATGCTGTTATGTAATAACAAAATATAATATAACAAGTGTTAAAGGATACGGTGGACGGACAGACCGATCGACGGACCGACATGTGCCAAACAATATACACCCTCTTTAATGTTATGCTTAACAAGTTTAAAACCGCTTATATGCACAGTATATACTCTTGCAATTATAATTTGTAATACTCTAAAGTAACCCGAACATCAACGTTATGTAAGCTTTGTCAAGGGATAGCCTGTGCAGTCCGCATTGGCTGACTACACAGGCTAATTACTCTAATACTAAACTGAACCTACTAAACAATGTAGCTAACCATGAAACCCTGAATGAGCCAATTAAATTAAATGTTATATTTATTAACAATTAACCAGCCAGTGTATCCCGCATTGGCTGACTACACAGGCTTATTTCTTTCTATATTATTTAATATTTAACAAACACTAATATGAAAAAAATACCTGAAAGAGTCAATGAAATCAAATGTTAAATTTAGTTACAATTAATCAGCCAGTGTATCCCGCAATGGCTGACTACACAGGCTAATTTCTTTGCTGTAAGGAACGCTGATTTGTTAACTTTATTTTACGAAATACTTTACGAAATGTTCGTTGATTTTGAGCATTGTAGCGACTTTAATTGACTTCTGGCCGTTTACGTATAGACAGCTCTCGCGGCATTTTTTTGCACTTGCAAACTTGGTGTAGGGTTATAAAAATGCAAATAAAAGTACTTTTTTCATGTCTATTGCCTGAGATGTATTGCGCACAATACTATATACATATATAGATAAAACAATGTCCATAGACAAAGGTTTCAGGAAAGAAAATGCATTGTTTCAGAAAAATGATGGTACATAGGCTTTTAAAATCTTATTTTTTGCTTGGAAGTCAAATACTATAGAATATTTTGTAATCAATTTGTTCAATGAAAATGTGCTGGGGCAATAAAATTTCACTCATTATATTAATATTGCATATATGCTTAACAAATTGTAAAAATTACATGGAATGTTTCCAAGTGTATTTTCAAAAGAAAGGGAGGTATTTTGGCAATGAAAAGAAATGAAAAAAAAAAGAAAATGAAGCACAAACGTGTCTATTTTATATGTATTCTTTCTATATGGTCAAAATAATAGATCTAAATACATTCAGTAGGCCAACTTTCTTTAAGGATAAAAAACTGTAGAATATTCTTATTCTAAAGTAATTAAGGCCCATAACTCTGTAACGAAAATTCACGAAATAGCCAAAACAACAATTCAGCACTAGTGTTTTTTGTTTTTTGACTTTCTCGCTATATGTAACTCGGTGTTTCATCTACACATGTACACTATTTTAATTTTATAACGCGTCATCTGGTTGGTTGTTCTCATTGTGTTGGCCAATGATATGGCGTTTTAGAACCGAGCATTCGATCGACAAAATATGACATCAAAACACAGACATGTAGCGAGAAAGTCGAATTTAATTGAATATTAAATTTATTAGCCTAGCAGGAGATCGGTTAGTAGTGTAATCTCGTTGCATTAAATGTCTTTTAACGAATCCAGTTGCATTTTGTCGGCAACTGCATGGGAATATGTGTGTTTTCGATGAAAAAGGTCACGTCCATTGTTCCACAATCTTTCAGCAATAGGCATATAGTGCGTTTCATACCTTGTGTATATATAATACCTATACGAGGGTTATTTTTTTTCAAATTGTGTCTGTGTATTTTTGTCAATATTCGTTGTTGAAAAGTCAAACCATACACAATAGGTGTACATTTAACAATCTGGAACCCCTGGGGTAAGCTCGGGCGGGGGGTAGGGTCCCGGGGGTGGGGGCAAATTTATGATACTGCTGCCTGTGGACCGGAGGCTCTTCAATAAAATAACAAATTCCACAATCCGACGTCCATGCCAGTTGTCGCTTTGTTTTCTATGGCTAAAAATGGGACAATTACCTTCTGTGCACGTACGAATATTCAAGACGTGATTGTAATAATGCCTAACTAACACAATAATATTATTACAGAAACCTGTCTCTTATATTTAGAATTTAAACGTCATTTTTTGTTACGATTGTTACAATTCTTTTTTGTTTGTCATTGTGTTTTGGTTTTGAGAGTAGAGTGATCTCCCTTGGAGGTGCCAGGCCTTTCCAATAATAATTACGAAAAATGGAAAACTTTCTTTTTCTTTCATGGTAAATTAATTTGATGTATCAAAATTCGATATAATGAAAGTAAATATGCGAGAAAATAATTGTATTTGACAAAACATGTATTTAAATTCCCGAAAGCAACGGACATTTTCGAGTTACAACGAAATCGCACGAAATTTTACGAAAGTGAACGGAAAATGCCGAGCTCATTACACGGTTTCTACCTTAATACTCACCCATTTATGCAAACCCAAAGTACAATATTTTCGTATTGTGAATTTTATTGATTTAAGTATGGAGTCATGAGGAAAGGTCTGCATGGATACCCGGAGTCACCGAGCAATACTCCTCGCTGGTAATCTGGATAAGTTGTAAACGTTATAATGCATGTAAAACTAATCACAACGCTAATAGAGACAGCTTTTCTATTTTGGCATTTTTATAATGTAAGTTCACAATTATTGGTGTCTTTTGGGAATCATGAAAACTTCAACGCTGTCAAAATTAGCATCGGCAGCGGGCAGAGCAATTGAATAATTGGTGATTGCAAAAATGACATTATTAACACCGACCTTGATGGTTTTCCTCCGTGTTTATGTTTACTTTACAAATATATTTTTTCTCAAAATATTGTTTTAATTATGTTGCATTTAATAATAGTCAACAATGAGTGTGTTCTTTTCTAAATCTTAAACAAGCACAAAAGACTGTGACCTATCCCAGTGATCAAGAATGCGTTAGTCATGAACATTCACATAAACATTGCACTACCTAATCATTAGCGTTTTCGCAATACATTTGTTTGGTAGACAATCAAATCAATAAGCGGATCTAAGTTAAGTTTTATGACTGAACTTGAAATATCGTAATTGCTTATTAATTGCTTTTCGAATTGTTGAGTGACAAGTATAATGGTATAGCACTAACAATGGAATATCCCATTGAATATGTAATGTAGTTTGAATTGCGTCATATGCCCCCACCTAATTGTTTGGTTGTGTTTGTCCTAAAAAAGTATGGCTTAAATTGAACTAGTCACATGTGACTAGTTACATTATCGATATGTTGCAATAAATAAAGGATTTTAACAATCCGTTGGTTCCATTGAATAACATTCAGTGCTTTGGTATTATGCTGTCAAAGTTCACTGCTTTAAACCGTCCGTTGGTATCTTTCGACAGCGGTTTTTGTTTTGCCGAAGCCAATGCTTGGCTGATCACACAATAGAAGGACTGGTATCAGTATTGCAACAACAAGATATTGTGATTCTTTACCGCAAAAGATATGTGTGCATTACTGTAAGGCAATCTCGGATGGCATGTCATTTTATCTGTTAAACGAGAATTATCAACATTCAATGCACCGTATAGACAACATACTGGTTTAGGAAAGGCACGATAAGCTGGGGGCATTTCATTCTTCGAAAATATGCATATATCTAAAGTTTCAATAGGTTTTTCATAATATAATTATAATTTTATTTCCATTTGTATAACGCCACGCTTCAATCACGCGTAGCTCAAAATAACGTCGACCGCATTCGTACGGATTTCTGCTGACGACGACACATATATGATAGTCCGGCAGAAAATGACATTTACCCGACATTGTTGTGTAAAGTGAATATTAAAGTGTTTTTTGTTCGGGAACATTTTATTGATGAAGAATCCGAATGATGCCGGGCTGGTATCTCTGGGGTTTTGAGAAATCCAAGATGGCGTCCAAGATGGCCGCCGTTTTCAGAATTTTAACGTATATGGGGATGTTATCATGACTCATTATTTTGGATATTTTCAGCCTAGAATATAATGATGTTATGATGGTTACATGTATTAATTTGAAAGTAAATCATTCGAAAATAAATTCCAGGTTATACGCAGGAAGGCTGGTAATATGACCGCTTATGCAAATAAATGCGGTTAAAATTCCATTCCGATACATTGAATCGTTATTTCATGCTATACAAACTGAAATGTTTGCATTTCTTAATGATATTGTGTAATACTATTCACTCACCAATATCAACTTAAATCCCTCAAATTTATTATTTTACCTCAATTTATTATATAATATTTTACCTTTACTGTGTTTTAATATTGTAGCCGGCATTGTTTTATTGCTTAAGTTTCTTACAGCATTTTTCTTTATATCATTCAATTTTAGATTATTTATCCTTTAATTAATGCTTCAAAATAGTATTAATCACTCTTATTTTTTATCAATTTTATGTACATGTTTTGTACAACGCCATTGAATATAATTATATAAATAGTCGTTGCATCAAATTAGCAAGTTTCAAGTTTTATTATATATAGCCATGACATGAAGCGATTTTCAACACTAAAACCTGAAACTCTCAAGGTTTTTAGTTTGTGTATGCATACTTGTAACAGGATGGATTAGATCTGAGGAATATTAGCAGGGCCAATTTAGTGGACACTGATAAACAACACAAAGAAGAAAAGTGGGCAAAGATTAATGCATATGCTAAGGATAAAGCAAGTATTTGGAGAAAATTGACGGAATGTATTGATCTGTTGGATCCAAACAAGCACCCACCCAGTCCTGTGAACATTGTGACTGGAAAAACCAATGTCTGCTGATTTGGACCAAGCATAATATATTGGTAAGACACAAATGATGGAATTTGAAAACTCATGGCTGCAAAATGTTTATATGTCAAAATGTAAATAATTTGAAACCGAGGTTACCGTTGAGTCTAGAAAGCACATTAGGGTTGCAGACAGCAAAGTAGTAGGTGTTGAAGAATCAAAGTAAAGTAAAAGTGTCTGAGTTGCAAATTCACTGGCCCTTTAACGTAAAGAAACATGACTTCACGAACATTGACAATTTGAAGTCTTATATAAGACAAGATCTGAATAAATGTGATGTCTACGTAATGTCAGGCCGATACATGGATTTCAGCATGAAGGGTGTGGCGAGGTCAAGTAGGCAATCCTATGTCTCAAGGGTGTCGATCTAACTGTTGCAATGTCTATAGCACAACATAATCTTAAACTAGATGTTACTGACAACAAACAGCAGCTGATGTGTTGAGCTTTATGTACGGATAAAGAATTTCACTTCTTGTGCACTGAATCAGAAAAGTTGGTCGCTACAGAAGATCACGACACTCCCACTGAAATACATGTATATAAAGTTGTCAAAATCTAGTCAGCTGATATAAAAACAATCCACATAGAAGCTGACGTTATTACGATTAGGCTAATGGTTGATGTAGTAGAGGCAGAACACACTGGCATTTATTTGGTAGCTGAAACTCCCCACAAACATATAAAACATATAAATATCGCGACCGACTTGCTGTCTGATCACTCTATCTCTAGATGCAACACAGTTGCTGGCTAGTTTTGTATCGGTACAGGAACATTTATTCAGATGCTGAACGTATGCAACTCCATCAGACTGGTAGGCGAAATGACAGCTTGTATGACAGAAAATATGAAGGAAGCGACCTGATTTGTCTTAGCATGCTTTGAATATTCTGATACAGAGACATGTTTATTACAAGACAAACCCTTTTGGCAACCAGGGTCGGCAAGTCGGGTAAGGCTATGCAATCCGCAGCAAGCTTGCCGCCAACCACGGGAGCATCATATTCAAATGTAAAACGTGTTCACATATAGGGGTGTAGATGGAAACACGCATTAGATACAGTACCCCCTTTCCCCCGATCTGAATTGTGACTAACACTGTTATACTCATAACAGCAGTAGCATCAAATGTTGCTCTAAGCCTTACTTAATATGCAAAAAATGATGAAATGTGAGTGTATAAGCGATAGCCCATGGTCAACATTTGGATGCTCATGTAATCAAGACCGACTACCATGCACTATCTTTTGCGCTTGTCAAAAGGTTCAGGTTCAAATAAAACAATGTAAAAATGATAAGATAAAACATACCGGTTAAATAGCTGTCTTTGTCGATAAGAAATGAAAGTTGGATAATAAAAGCGTATTCGGAACTGAACTTAAATTAACATAATAACATCATTCTA
The DNA here is from genome assembly GCF_020536995.1 of Dreissena polymorpha. Classification (NCBI taxonomy): domain Eukaryota; kingdom Metazoa; phylum Mollusca; class Bivalvia; order Myida; family Dreissenidae; genus Dreissena; species Dreissena polymorpha. The sequence continues at coordinate 6,328,132 of NC_068365.1, read as the reverse complement.
CGCTAGACAACAATTCTCAACAAGAGCTAAACTAGTATACATTGTACTTTCAACCATAATGGTTGAAACATGTGACCTTATCACGACCTTGGTGAACAAATTTTGAATGTTATGTATTATGGTGTTTCAATTGATATATGATGTGCTTTATAACATTTGTGACAACGGTGTAATTTATAACACAAATCATACCTTTGACGATGCTGTTGTTACTGTAAACAAAGATAATACAACTGTCCTCCGATAGTCAAGTAAAGTTCGATATGTTCTTGTTATGCTATACTCTGAATATGTATTATTGGAATTCATTTAATCGAACAATTATAAAAAAAATTAATTGAAACTATATTGTCTTATTTTTCCATATTCATTATTCTTATGGGTATGCGTTTGGTCTGAGGAGCAATTTTAAAGCAGCCAAATGGATTCTGACAGCAATGTTTGACGCCATCTTCATTTTATTATGTTTATATAACACACGTTTGCAATCCAAATGCCATGATGATACGTAACAGAATGAATATATATATTTATGTTAATACAACGAAAGTACCTTCTTGGACGTCATCTTGAATTAAGCGTAGTCCCTACAATATATCAGACCGGCATCATTTGTATTCATCATCAGTTACATGTCCCCCTAAGAAAAACACTTGAACATTTACTATACACCATTATGTTGGGCTAACTGAAAAATGACCACTTTTCTGCCGGACTATGACTTGAAAGTAATCTTTCAATCGTTCAAAGTTTGTTATACAGGTTGGTAACACACAAACAAAGATTGGTCTTAATATATAGTAGGGGCAACAGTGGATTTGGCCATATTTGGTAATGTTAAATGTATGTGATGTTTACCATTGAAATCATATTTACCACAAACAGAGCTTAAATGTGTGCGCAATGACAAGTTAAATTTGTATTTATATTGGACATATTAATATAAATGTGAATAGTATTAACAAATACTTTATATTATGTTAACTTAACTTTTCAGCATTGTTGCCTGGTCTACATCATCCATTAAAACTGGAATTGATCAATAACATCATTATGTGATAACTATCTCGTGATTTTGTAGATAGTAATTGAAATAATGAAACAGTTCCTGATATTATCAAGGTATTAACAAATCTGGCTAAACTGCAACACAAACGAGACTGACGATGGTTAACAATTATATCAGGACACTCATCGCAATAGTGTTATGCATTGAACTAACCGATTGTACTCTCTCGTTAACTGCACATTATAGTGTTTAACTGAACATTCATACGCTTAAGCGTCTTAATTTCAACATCCAATTTTGCTGTTAAATGCCAGCAAAATTACTGATGCTTAGCTAGTTTATTTGGACCCCCCCCCCCCCCCGCACCCCCAGCTTATTTGTTTCACTTGACCCGCAGGACAAGCACATTTTGTTTCCTCTTGTCCTGACCTATATTTTGGATGTCATTTACGATCGGACCACAGTCAGTGTTTCAACCCGTCAGTCCAACCCCGATTCCATTGAAGGCGCTTACTTCCTATGATGGAATGTCGCACAGTAGCAAGATTATAATTCGCGAACTATTTAGATAGGTCTGAGCATAAATTGCCTATTGTGAGGATCGCAAAACAATACCACGAAAGCTTACGTTAAATCGTTTTTTTATTGTCTAACTTTAATGAGTTTTCTTAAATTAAGCCTGAATAACAATTTACATTCGCTTATTTGCCTAGTCATTTAAAGAAGTTTTTGTGAAGTTATACTTTTTTAGGAGATTTTATATTGAACGTGAATTGTATTGGCGAATAAGTCATGGCAAGTAAAAGCAAGTCTATCTGCTCCCATGAGCTTTTTAAAAATATAAATTGTCAAAATATTCTTATAGTTCGTTGACTTGTATTGATATGGTTAGATTTTGAATGTAAAAGCATTCACATCAGATTGAAACAATTGTAAAGACATGGTGTCCAAAATCAATGACCTAAATTCAGCTCTTTTTTTGCACAAACGAATATCATTGTGTTTGGCAGATTATCGAATGACGATAATCTATTCAGTAACCGAAATGATATCTATATTATGATATCGAACAAACAAACTACTCTTTAGAGAATACGCGCCCCCCCTGTATCCGCTATTTAATCGTTGTACAGTCATTCAAAAGGCACCACAAATATCATATTTCGTTGACATCATATTTAATTCCCCAAATATATTTGCAAGCAAACTATTGGCTGCTCAAATGCCTCTTCCTGATCGAGCGATTATATGCAATTATTCAGTCAATAACTAAGTACCTTTACCTAAGCAAACTTATATTATCTGTCCATTTCTATGGCGCTGAAAGGTTTCCTTCAATAATTAATGTTGTAAAATACCCAAAATAGAAACGATTTTAAATTGAGTATCGTAGGAGGCCAAAAAGTGATTTACAAAAGGTTTACGTAAGCGCACATGTTTATTCAATGCCTTCCACTGAAATATATTATTTCATTGCTTAAAAGATATCGATTAAAACGGAAATAAAAGCTCTTTTAATGTTAATAAAAACACATAAAAGCCGAATCTATTGATCTTTTGATCTTTACGAGGTTACTACAAATATTTTTATTCTCGTTGCTACGCTGTTGTTTTTTGAAAAATATTTATAAAAACGCTTGAAAGTAATGCAAATCATCCCAAAATAACAAACGACCTTCATTATATTACGTATTTAAGGCTCTATTTATTTGGATTTTAAATAACCGAGCATAGTGTTGATATATGATTTATGATTTCACTAAGTGTCCTCAAAGATCCTGAAGACAAATATAACACCTTTCTGGTGGTGTTAGTACACAGCGAGAATTTGAGAATGATGGTTAAATAACACTGAAACACCAACTATAATATTATTCATGTTTACATATAAGAATTAATTGATTCGCTTTTACCTTTTGATGTTACAAATCTTCAAAAACACGTATGAAAAAAAAACGCAGACACGACTATGTTATGTGGCAATCTACCGCATTACGTTGCCGATTTTCACAATAATAGAAACAAATGTTTTATTTTTTGTTATATTCAAATTGTAAATAAGAATTAGTAATACATGTTATAAAACTAAAAACACCTGATATGCGATAATTTGGTTAACTTATACAATATTTGTGTAACTTATTCAGCTTTTTTTCTAAAGTTATACATGAAACACCGTGATTTAAAATATCAGGTTTAACCAAGCTAAATACCCGATGTTCAATAATAGCGACTTATTAAACAAATCAGCCCTATGCGCGGAGCAAATACGCTCCAATATTAGGTGTACTTTTAAAAGTTAAATGTTTTACATTATTGAAACTTTGGAAGGCTGTTAAATACTTATTTAGAAGGAATAACGGCGCTCCGCGCCAGTTTGGCCTAGAAAACTCTTTTTTAATTAGATTTATACCATGAACCGTTATGGAATATATTATGACTTATTAAAAAGTTTGTCTCTTGACAAGTGCAATAAAATCCAGATTATTAGCTGTACACCTAAACAGAAAACACTTATTCTAAATGTATGGTATAAGTCTTTGCCAGACATGCCAAACTGGACGCAAACAATCACTGTTGTTTTATCATTAAAATGTATTGACCAATATATTGAATATATATTGGATAGTATCGGGCACAGTTAAGTACATCGGCACAGTATGTTTAAGTTCAGAGAAAGAGAAGATGCAAGATAATATCATACAATGTTCATGCCAAAACTATTACAATTAAAGCTGAACCCAATAGTCATTGAATAAACTCAAACCGCCCTTTAAAAGCATGTATAGACTTAAATGGTATCAAGTCCATATTTTCATTTTGGGCAGCTTAATTCCAATACACGATCTATACAAAATGACAAATCACACTTCTGTACAAGGAAGTATTAAACAACCACTACTATTCGTTTTACCATTTTTAAACCATTCAGTAAATGCTGTATAATATTTTGCAACGAGTCCTGCATAGATCTTTAGTAGTTAAATATGGAAGCCTTCTAGTGCCTTTTTGACGTACGCGTTTGACCTTCGAGTTTTGACTTGTAGCTTTTGATTTATTACATTTAAAATTGACTAGGTTCTCACTTATTGATATTTTATTGATATTCATGCGACACACGAACACTAACTTGGTAAATGAACATGTATATAATAAATTGCGCCGAAAAAAAAACAAAAAAAGATCATTTGTATCTTGAAAAATCTATATTATACCAGACAACATCTAGCGTTGAAATTGTGTCTTTTGCTTTGAGGAACATTGATTTTGTCTCTGTTAACTTTTTTTTTCGAAATGTTGTACAACATTTTTGATGATTGTTGAGGTTTTGTGTGCTTTTAAATCTGTTCCCAGCGAGTACTTATCGGTGACGTAAGCTTCTTATCGACAACTCGGTGTACATTTTTAAAGTAAAAAGTACTTTATTTACTCCGAAAACGATCGTTTAAAACATGTTAAATATAATTTCAGATTTTTTTATAAGTCACCCATTGATGGTAGATGACCAAAGGCGTATATAGATTGTTCGGGATCTCAATAAAAGAAACAATAAACCACTCTTCCTCAGATTCTTTAATATTCAGGATCTTAGAATACAGTCTCGTTATGCGTGTCAAGTTGGAAGTCACACGTTACAGGTCATCACTCACAAGTTATTAGCCAAAAGTCAAAAGTTGACAGACATAAGTCGAAATAAGGCACTTCAGAGATGCCATACTTAAAATTACTGCGGTATACTTTCTACGCAGTTATTCGCTTGATATATTTCGTAAGCTCATCATAATTTGCTCTGTCAAAAACTGCTGTAGTAAAACTAGGCTTTACAAAAATCGAATTACTAACAGACGCAATAACAGTTATGATTTGAAAGAGGTTTTTGTAGTTAATACATTTATTAAGGAAGCTGGTATATTTTAACTTCTATGTTTGGCAAATGTACCGATTGCTTAAACACACTGTAATAATAAACTTAACGCATTTAATATATTGAACAGGCGCGTTTGTAATCAAGTTACTCTTGTTTGCGCGTTTCTGATATTACTCGGACATACATGTAATGCATGCGGTTGCAGTCAACGTAGTCATCGACCACATGATACGACGCCTCCTACGTTGTCTGGATGTCCAGAAAGTAGACATTACTACACGGACAGCGGAAAGTTATATTCAACCATGGTTCGATTGACGGAACCCACGGCGTGGGACAACAGGGACGGAAATATCGGGCATAAAATCATATATATAACAGATTTGTAAGCGATATATTCAAGATAATGAAATGTAGTTATAATGTACAATTTGCTACAATGACCACAGTTTTAAAAACTGTTAATTTGATTGTTTATTTTAGCGGTGTAAAATAATTTTTCAGTATTGTTGATGATGAACTTAGCGAAATTTATTTTGCTGTTTACTATAGCGCTTTTCAAGCCCACACTCTTATCTAATCAACAATATATTCGAATCAGTGTAACGAATATTGATGAGACCTACGAAGTGGAGATACCATACCTTTGAGAAACATGTATTAGCCTACTTTATGTACTAAAACCCAAGATGCTTGTCGGACGATTGTATATTAATAGCAAATAGTGTTGCTCATAAACACCTAAAAATAAAAATGCCGAATGGTACAATTCTGGCGGTTGTATATTAAATGTAAATTATTTTGCTCAGAAACGTTCATAAATAAATATGTTAAATCAAAACAATCGGTTTGTTATACATTACCAGTAATAAATAAAAATGCAAAATGAGCACATTTGCCGTTACATTATGAAGAATAAACAGGCAATGTTATTGAAGCTCAGACTATCAGAATAACTATCTGTCATTTTATTCAGTAAACCATGTCAAAACGACAGAGAAAGTTAAGTGGGTTTAGCATAAGTTACAAGTTATGCCATGGATTTCGAAGGGATCCACTGGTACAATGTATGCTGAATTTGTTAATTTAAGTTTTTATATACAATAAATAACTGTTGTGGTAACTTTGAAATTTTGCAACACATGTTAAACATGTTATCAAATTAAATCTGAAGGGTAAAGAAGAATACAATTTACTGTTATTATAACTTGAAAATTATGTCAACAAATGTTAGAGTTGTGCTTCAATAGTATCATGTCGCTTTCGGGGTAGACTCTAATACGCAGTATGCCATTATAAAATGAAGACGGCGCTTGCCAAAATATATGCCTTAGTTTCAGTGTATTTTTAGGGCAAAGCGCATAACAGGGTATGGACCAGGACAGATATTTTACTATGGTAATCATCGGATCGAGTACATGGCTAAAGACAACAGTGGGAACACAGTAACGTGTAGATTCACTGTCACTGTAACTGGTATTTTAACCAAACTATTGACAATAATAGTGGTATTCGATTTCCTGTGGTTCATTGTCTTCACATTAGTATCGGATTTTAAGAAATGGTTTAATAGCTGTTCAAATAGGATATTCACAAGGTCGTTGTCATCAAATTCCTAAATTGCAGCACGGTTTGCAAACCCTTGTCAATATTACACCGTGGTTGGATTTCGTGTGACCAGACAAAACACCTGCTCGTCGGTACGGTTTGCAAGTTCGGCTCCCACCCTGACTACCGTCTTCACGGCTCTGACACTGCAGACTATTTGGCACAAGACCGGTGTAGAATCTCGAGTCTGCCCGTTTGAAACCGTAAGTATGGCGATGCATGTGACAATTACATATATTATGGTGATTTTTTTCTATACAAAACAAGCAAAGATAAATCTGTTAATAGGTACACTAACATTATATATATTGACTGGCACTTTATATTCATATATATATATGTTTTATTTTTAGCTCGGATCTGCCCTCAACTGCTACCCAGCAGTACGTATATGGTGATTAACTGTTCCGACGGGTTCAATTTCCAGAGCGTATGCCAGTTCACTTACACTAATGGTTTCGGAATTCTACCGGGCCATAAGAGAGTGCCAGCGTGCGACGCAAGCGGGATCTGGGCCGGTGAAGAACCGATTTACCGCGGTATTGTAATTATCTGATATCCATATAAATATTTTGTGTTGCAAACAATGATATTTTTTTATAAAAATATTCATTTTTATCAACTGTAAGCAATGTTTATTATTTGTTTACGAATAAAATATGTGTTTTTGTTAAATATTATTGCTGTAGACGTCACCCCTCCAAAGTTCACAACTTGTCCCAATCTGCTTGTTTTCTACGCTGATCGATCTGCGGATGATACCGCAGAAGTTGGCAAGCGCCTGTCTACTGGGACAATGCAGGTTTGGGTGAAACTATCGCAGTACAGATTAAAGGTCCCAGTCCGGGATCCGTCATACGAGTGGGCGAGTACACCGTAGTGTACCAGGCGTGGGACAAGGAGAAAAACGCAGCAATCTGTGAAATACAACTTACCGTGAAACGTTTGTACCTTTGGATCTTACAAACGACATACACACATAATGAAACTTATAAAAATGTATCTAGTCGCGCGTAATGTATAACTTTAAATATACTTTATAACAGGCAGGCGTAATATGAGTGTTATAAAGATTAGTTCGATTTTTTTTGAAGACATACTTACATTTTAGTGATCACGTGTCACATATTGCACCCACGTCCGTACACTCAAGTCACGTGTCCGGTGGGAAGGCGGTTCGGCTCCACATGCAGCTTCACATGTCAGGAAGGGGCCTCACTTAAAGGCGATGAAACAGTACATTGCGAAGCTTTCAATACTAGAGGCGTCTGGCATGGGCAATGGACCTTTGGGTCATTGCAACCTTACTGCGAACGTAAGTTAAATATACACAAAACACTACGGAAGCGTCATTTTTGTACTTGACTTCATCCCATGAGTTGAAGCAATTTTTACATTGCGAGGCTTGTCGAGCTTCGTAAGCCTGTCTGAGTCGAGTTCGACAAATTCAAGTACACACTGACATAAATGGTATATGGTATTCTATATATCCTACGATATTAAAAAACATATTTGGTGAGACAATCAAAATAGTATCGTGTAATGTTTGAAAGCAATAGCTAAAATAAAGTACATTTACTTAATTGAACCTCGTACTAATATCTAAATCATGTGTGATCTTTCACGGTTACCCCTAAGAAATAGTCTTCGATTATTTAACATAAAAACACAGTTAAGTAAAAATACCGAAATGTGTCTCGATTCAAATGTAATCACCATTCCAAATATTACACACCATACGTGAACACAGAAGGTTTTGTTGAAACATTCACTAAATATACATTCACTAAAGCAAAATACCAAATACAAAGTTTGATGCCATTTTCAACGTTAACAATGTGTACCCCTACGTCATGCATAATGCAGCATCTATCCCCACTGATAATGTAATTTTTAGTTTACAAACAACTATTCTTCGACTCTTCATTAGACACACATTTTGATAACTGGCATATACAAGTAAAACCTGTACTGGTCAATGATTTACTCACCCAAATGTTTACATGGATAACAATCGTCGTGTTTATGTTCGTCGAGTCTTATTTGCTTCCATGCTAGTTTAAACTCTTCAGAAGTTATACACGATATATATGTTAATTGCCATAATCCTTTTCCTTTTTTAAAATAATGGATGTAAGCATGCAATTCTTTGTGGATAGACATTCTTTGATCAACTGACAAAGGAACGACCTTTTCCTAAACAATAACGATGTATCACAATAAAATAAAATTTAACACTCTGTAAGTCGATCATATTGTTTTAAACATGTCAATTGTTCAACAAAAGCACTTTATTTAAAACATCTAGTTTTTCGAGTACATTCTACGCTACATGTATTTATGAAATCTACAATGCAATATCAATGGTTTAATTTCAAGAAATACATTCCAATACTAGTATTAATATTTTATCATAACATTCAATCCTTAACACAGAAATCCGTCACATTGTAATGCAACTGCGTTTCAAAATTTCCAACTGAATAAATGATGCATCCAGTGACCTAATGCAAGCTGTCAAGCGCGTGTAATTCTGCCATTGTTTTGCACTCAATTAAACCTTATCTAAACACTATATTCGAATACTGTTCAAAATGCAAAATATATTAATATAATGTTTGTATACACTGACATTCAAGACCGAATGAATGTGAATGATGATACATTTTAACGAGTTCAATCGTCTACAAGTAAACAGACAAAAACAATAGACAGCGGTGTACATGAAGTAGCAGTGTAAAGGCAGGTAGACATGTAAAGCACACGTTTTCTTCTATAAAACGTTTTAGCTGAAGGATAAACATAGAAATGTGTTTACAGTAACTAAGCCTATGAAAAGACATTGAATATGGCATCTCTTTGTCGTCTTAAGTTGAAATAAAATGTATTCGACCCATTCCTCAAGAGAAAGGCGCGCTCTCGTGTGACACGTGGGCTATGGGTTTCTATTGCGTGTTGCAGTGTCAACAGGGATACGTGGTGCAGGATTTTGATTTTGATCCTCTACTTACGTGCAGCGACAGCCGAGGAGAGTTCTCCGTACTAAAATATGATGGTACCTTGCCGCAATGCGCAGGTATTCACCTTAATACAGATAGACTCTTTATATGCTATTAAATTTTGTGCAGGTGTTTCTTATAATGGTGATATTAAATATGTTGTTAAGCTTTTTTGTACATTGAATACATAGAAAAAAAAATAAACTGTGAAAATAAAGTACGCTTATACGTTTAAATAGGTCTGTATATAACAGGCGTGTATCCCATGTGAAGGCGGCTTAACAGATAGGTTATTATCATAATTTACAAAAATTATTATCGTGTAGTTACACTAGTCATATAAATATTACCATACTGAACAATAATTTAATTATACCATAGCTTATTAACGGCCAAAATGGAAATATGTTATCGTGCATGTATAATATTAAAAGACATGGGGTTATTTACTCATGCAATTAGAATGTGTGTATTGTATGTTAAAACAGAATATTGCAAGGTTGTTTCATACATTGTATTTGGAAATATGCTAATCTACCATATTGGTAATAGTTTTCCACATTGATATAAATAGGGATTTTTTAACAGAGGAATCGGAGGGATCGTTCTTTGACTACAAGCTACAGGAGTACTATTATTTCGTTGGCGACTGTGTTGCGGCGAAGGAACAGATCCGACAGAATTTCATCTCCGCTTTAAAAACAAGCCTGGGTGACGTAAGCTCGAATCTCAACTGTTCATCTGATCTTGTGGAGGTAAGAACTCGACTTCAACGTACCTGGACGCTTTGTCAGATAAGACGCTGGATTTTTGGAAAAATATGTTTTTGGCATGATTATTTTTTCCTATAGATAAAAGACAAACGCATCTTTCTGAGACTTACAAAGAAATAAAGTTATTCATCCCAGAACTGGAGCTAATAAAATAGTAGTTGTTAATTCAAGGACCAGAATAGTTGCCATATCATTTTCAACTCAAAATAACACAGAAAATACAATGCATTGGGAATTCCAGATGACAGCAACTAAAAACATTATTTCCTTGCTTTAGTGTAACATATACGTAAGAAAACCACTGTATGTAAAATATTTAAATTAAAAACAATGTTGTGGTTCACATATTGCATGAAAGCAATTAACCAACAAATGAGAAAATACTGCATTTATACAAATGCGACCCGTCTTAGTAGCTATGACTTAAAAAGGACGCCTCCATTCATTCTCTTTTCAGTAGAATGGTCGTATTTAAGATATAACCGTATCTGTATGTCGTGTATGTAAGAGATATGTTGCATGCCAGGAAAATTGTTTCAACGGGATCGACTCCGGCAGAGAAATGTGCGTTCCTTATCAGGTACACTGTCCATTTCTGCTGTCTTGACGCTGTCAGGAAAAGGTCCAAATAAATTGTCACCGTCGAAAGCCATTACAATGCAAGAGCAGATACATCAGGCACGCGCCAAGAGCAACGTCAGTCTGGAAATTGGTAACGAAATGGCACTCCAGTTAACGTCCATCCAAGTTTCCAATCCCGAAGTCACGTGCACATTTTGCTCATATATGGATAAATTCACTCTCAGTTGTGGTAAGTAGTTTCTGATCAAGATGCTGATCAAACTGATTGCCGGATTGTTTCTGCTTTTGATTGCGTTATGCGTAATAGTCGATCATATTTAGCAAAAAGCATCAACACTACCTAGTAAGTATCGACTTTTAGCAAATGTTAGTATTCATAATATCATACGTAATAATATAACAGGTATACACGTATATGGATGGCTTGAGTATATTTGGAAATGAATTGATAGAACAGTCTCCCAACGTGTCAAAAAAGATTTTAGTTTGGGTTAATAATAAGTTAGATGTGGTTCATTCTCTTTGATATAAGTGGACTTAATGCCATTTTAAACAGACACTTAAACGTGTAGTCTTCCGCCGCAACGCAGCATACGCATATTATAGAAATACCCGTTGTCCGTTAAACCGTTTATCAGAACATAACTCTGTCCGCCAGTCTGTCCGAAACACGTATGTATTTGCCCCATATTCCTTTTACACTCTTGGATGGAATCATGAAACTTTCCTCAAATGTTACTGGCTTTGTGACGATATGCAGATGAAATGAGTTAGTCACGCCAGCTCAAGGCGTTTGGGACCACGTAACTCAGTCGTACTTGAAATCAAAAGTTTAGGCATTCATTTTCGGATCTGCTCCATATCTTCTGTATTCTCTGAAAGATTTTCAGGAACTTGGTGTAAATGTTAACGTTATTGAGAATATATGCAGAAGGCATGAATCAGTCTTAGGTAATTGCCTTACATTTTTTTATTGAGACGATGCGGAAACGACACGAGTTTCACAACGGCTCAATGTCGCGGTCACACTTCAAGTTCAATTTGTTTAGCCTTCATTTACGTGTCCGCTGCATATCTTATATAATAGGGTAAAATCATCTCCATCGGTAAAGTGCTGATGTGAATCACAATGTTTGCGACCGGCATAAATCATTCATGATGTTTAAAGGTCCTACTTAAAGGTAAATTATTTTACCCTCTTTCGTGTGTGATCGATATCCGTAAGGCTTACAAAGCGATTTTACAGAAGGGATATGCTAGTTTAATGTATTTCTTAAGACTTTGTCACATTGATAAAGTTAATGATATGCTTTTCAGAAGGAATAAGTCAATCTCGCCGGCTTAAGGTAAACGTCGAAATAGAAGGTCAACAATTTGACCATTCATTTTAGTATTCGGACCATATCTTATATCCCGTTCAAATAAATATTTAAAGAAAAGTCTAGGTCATTGTTACAATGTGCATAAGGCATGAGTTATTTATGCTGGTCGTGTTCATAAGATAAGGTAAAATGTTTTATCATCATTTTTATGTTCCGGATAATATCTCATAACTCTTTCGATGATATGCAAGAAATCTTAGGCAAAATGTTAGATCATTAAGCCGCAGAGGGTGTGAGTAAGTCATGCCTGTTTAAAGTTAAATTCAAATCAAGCGTGAGAGGCTTCATTTTTGTGTTTGTTCACTAAACTATTTGATTGGATGCCATGAACCTTCACTACAGTGTGTCGGTTATTGATATGAAGTGTAGAAGGCATTAGTCAATAACCTTGGCTCATTTTATGACAAATGTCATTCATTTGTTTCGGAGTCACGAGTCAATCACGCTGGCTTGAAATCACCAGTGTCATAATAATCTCGGGCGGAATGTACCTGTCTCTTTGACTCTCTTGTTTAAAGTGTGTCGCTATTAACTCACAAGGCCGTGAAACGTAGCGCGGCCGAATTGATATTGTATCTGGGGCCGTATTCCAGTAGCTTCTTAAGTTTTCACTCAAGTTAAAGAAATTTTTTTAATAAATTTCTTAAGTTAAATTTACAATGTCAAAAACAAAACATGAGACGCTTAGTATTTCTCTTTAAGAAATTCCTTAAAGAGTTAAAGAAAGTTAACTTTATTTTAAATATATGAGAAAAAATACACCGAGTAAAGAAATTTATCAAGTTTATAAAGCTTCCAGAATTTAACTTAAGTGAAATCTTATGTTTAAAGAAAAAATGGCGGAGATAATAAAAAATATTGCGCAATATTTCAACTTAAGTTATTTTTTAACTTAAGAAGCTACTGGAATACGGCCCCTGGTTATAAACTATAAACAATAAGCAAGGATTGATTTTTATTAAAATTTATGGTGATGGGGGGGGGATGAGTATGCTTCCCCTAAACGTTTCATTCAAACCTTGAGGTAACCTGGCACATATTTACTATAATTTAAAGATGCACTATGTTTTGATGAAATGTATGTACTTTTTCCATTTACGAGAGACTATCGCGTGAGCATTTTGTCTTCCAAATTTAAGTAGATGTACAACTTCGTGTTAAGAGATTGTCCAGATAGCGTTTTTACGTGTGTTTAGCATTATACTAACCAACGTGTATACCCGAATCCAACGATCGTATCTATCCGTATGTTGAGAGTTTGGTTTAGGTCTTCCTTCTAACATTTACAACAGAAAGATTGTGAGTAGGACAACATATGTGATTTGCTCAGCTGTGGATGAAGTGCTCATGTTGAGCTATCATGGTTAATCTATGTTCGCCGTTCGGCGTAATGAGCCGTTAGTCGTGTGTCATCAACTTGTAGTTCGCTATCACTATTGAGGCCACATTTATTGTTAAATCTGAATACAATTAGGTCAAAGCGTTTATCTTGACATTAACTGGCTAACGATAGAATCTGAGCGTTCAAAAACTATGTTGCCAGCTTAAAACTTAAAAAACATATTGTAACCTCACATGAGCTATATTAAATACTCAATCCTGATAATACTCTTTCAGAATGTTTATTTCCACAATACATTTCAGGGGTGGCGAAATCAAATGTCCGAGTTGCCCGAGTCGTACATTTGCTTGTCCGGGCAACTGATTTTTTTTCAATTAAGTTGTCCGTGGACAACCAGTCGGGTTGAGAAATAAAAAAAAAATAGATTGTATTTAAGCCGTTATTAAGTTTTACAAAACCGGATGTTGACACCCGATAACATTGTCAGTGCTATTTGCGGAGCAATCAAGCTAAAATATGGGCACTCTCCTGCACTGTGGTCTCGCTTATTCTATAAGCATGATAAGAGACCAGGAGGCTAGCATGCCGCATTTTCAACATTCGGCCCGTCTGTGTACAGACTGGTTTGCTCGTTCATTCCGTACCTAAATGTTGAACGTTCGTCTTAAATTTTAAAATGCATTATTAATACCAAAGGGGAGGTATAAAACCCGGAAATGTCCGGAAAACCCAGAGTGTGTCACATCGCTCCTACCTAACTAAATTTTTAGACTCACAAACGTCGGGACGTTGGGACGTGAAAAGCCGAAAGCCGAGTTTGATTACGTACAGGTCCGTTGATTGGGTGAAGTGTTCCGTTTGAATCAACTACAATTTATATTAAAGTTGGACAAAGACGGTAAAATAGTCATTATGTATAAAAAACATATATATAATGTATAATTTGAACATTACATTTCCTGGCTTATTTATCTGCAAAAATGAAAATTATATATTGAAATACTGTTTTAAAACACCGCTGTGGTTTTAACCGAGTTGAATGGTAGAACTCACCACATACAATTACGACTGCCTTATAACATCATGACGTATTTTCAGGTGAGCTTATGAAGCAATATTATACATTTAACGCAAAATCACACTACTTCCTGAAGTACAACTTACTCGCGTGTGCTTGAATGGTTTTCCAATTTTATAATTCAAACCCGAAACTAAAAAAGACATTCAAATTCAACTGACATGGATGTAAAGACCGGAATATTATGTTGAGATAAAACACCAAATAACACGTAAACAGGAAAATATAGTTTTCCCTGACAAAGAAGAAAACTTGAACAATTGATCATATGATACGACACAATTGGACAGGAAGAAAATTCATTCAAATCCAACTGACATGGATGTAAAGACCGGAAGATTATGTTGAGATAAAACCCAAAATAACACGTAAACAGGAAAAAAATAGTTTTCCCTCACAAAGAAGATAACTTGAACAATTGATCATATGATACGACACAATTGGACGCGTATGGCCAATCCGAAAGCAATGGCGTAAATATTGAGCGGAGATATTTGGTAAACAAAATAATTATGTCAGCAATATATTTCGGCGTTTTACTCACAATGTCCCGCTTATAAATCCGGTTGTGTACGCAAATATAAACACGTGTAATGTTTCAAGACACTTCATTTTTATACTTTGTTAATCAGTGCTTGCTAGTCTTCCTAATGCTTCATTTCTTATCAATGGCGTTGACACCATTTTAAAAATAATGTAGTACGTGTTAACCATGTAACCAACAACCCAATACGTTATAACATAATACTACTGTTCTGAATGGTTTGATATAATGCAACCTTTGTGTCATAAACGCCTCATGATATTGTGAATATCCAGGATGACTGACCAAAAAGGTCAAAACACAAAATCCATTTGCAAAATGTGAACTCCGTTAGCCTGATGACAGGTTATCAACAACTATGCTGGTTTTGCAAGTCTATTATTTTAATAAACTACTTTTAAATACTGTTGCTCAAAAAGATACAGGGCAGCGTATACATACAATAAGTATTTAAAGACGAATGTGCTGTTCATGTATAACTTGGTTTGAATAAATATAAGATAATAAAAATGTCAAAACAAAAGCTAAATGGAAGAAGTTCAGGATTTATTTCGTTATTTCATTTAAAAACTTGTACTTTCGTAGTAATGGCAGTCAACACAGTTTTGAAATTAACCTGGAGATATGGTGTGTGTTTGTCTTGTGTTAAACTAATTTTATTTACAACTTAAAGCGGGTATATACGATTTTTTATATGTGTTAAATTGTAATATATTGATAAAATATGTTACAATAACACAAAATAGGCAAGAAAAATTATACATTAAAGCCGAATTTCATAAAATGCAGCAAAGGCAAATTAGCGCCCGAGCCGATAGTGACGTACATATTTTCCTACAATAACCGAAGCATTCGTCTTTGCAGTAGGATCGGAGATAGTGTTCGTGTGTCGTATGAATAGATATCGTTGCAGGAATTCAAATAAACCGTTAAACTAAGTTTAGATGCACATCGTACATTAATGGTATACATGCTGGCGAATTCGGCTGTACAGCCGTTTTCAATTTCAGAATTAAATATCTGGCTTGTTTCGCATTTTTCGACACATGTTCTTCTTAACTTTTATTTTAATTTATATTAAAATATATATATAATAAGTTTTTTACACAGTTTATATAAATTCATAAATATTTGACAAAATCGTATATACCCGCTTTAATTTATTTGTTGTGTTTAAACGTGTATTCAAAAACAAACCATGCAAAATACGAAATTTGATATTGATCAAGTGTTACATTAATAGTTGTAATTGTATAGGTTAATAACATTTAAATGATGTGTCAATATTATATTCGTGTTATTATTAAAATATGCTATGACGTAACGTCAAAAAGTCCGTCCATCCAGAAAATTGTGCACGTGATGTACATGTTTTCTTAATAAAATTTTAATTTTTTAACATAGCGTCATGATAATCATATCAAACGAATCAGCTGAAAAATGCGCATTTCACAATATATAATACAAAAAAACAGAGATACCGACATTTAAGGAAAACCTATGTTTAAGTGATTATAAAAGCTATATTATTTTTTCCATATTAATTATAATAGTATCCTAGTAGAGAGGCCCTCTAAGGTTTGTAAAACATGCAACAATAATGTTTTACAATATCAAATTAGCACTCTTGTTAGCGTCCAAAGTTGGTAAAGTTTTATGATTTATAATGCCTAATTATGTTTTGCGTAAAATTCGGAAAAGATAAAAGTAATTATAAAAGCAATATGTTCTACCGACTTGAATTAAAATAATATCGTTGTGAAGGAAAATTTATGACGTTCCTAAAATATGCAAAAGTATTTTATTCAATAACAGATGTGCGCTGTAGGTTGGTATAAGTTGTTCGATTTCCCTACCAAATTATGACATTTTCTGTTTTAAAGGTACAGTTTTAAAGCGTAAAATTGTTTCCTGTAACCCGAGCCTACGTTTTTTTTTCTTGCCGACCCTGAAATTTAGTTTCGAGTCTTTAAAGTCAATTTTCGTGCAACACGCTTTTCTTTCGACATTATCACTTTACATGCATATAATAGGGATATAAGGCATCCGGATAAAAACCCTCCCGTCGATTTCATAGGGGCGGACATAAGCTCTCCCGTCATTTATTCGGAAATTTAAATATCGCTTACCGTTAAACTGAAATAATGACCCTTGGGTTATTTGTTCATTATACTTAGTATAAGAATAATTTCTTGTGAACGCATCTCCTCTTATCAATGGATTTTCATTTATACTCATGGACATTCTTCAGGGCGACATGCAGTTGTACGTTAATGCCGGAAGTTATATATTGCCTATTATTTAGGTAGTTCTGGCCCTTGTAATATTTGCCTCTATTAACCTCAATTGTACAGGAATCTGTCGGACTCTACCTAATTCCCCCATACAGAGGCTATATACTTATGTGTAAAGCTAATTCATGCTAACAATTCACTGTCGCAGTAAAACGGCTATTACCGTCAAAAACAGAATGTATATTGAAAATAAAGTTTTCATTTAGGAATGCATGTATGTTTCCTAATTAGTAAAGAATACAATAATTTATATGTTGAATAAGGTTGAGAATGTAATTTTGATCGAGGCAATTTAAAAACCCGCTTGTAAGTGATAATGTTATTCTATTATATCATAAAAATATCCCTGTAAATGTTTGGCAAATATGATGATCTTCTAAACACATCTAGAATATCAGAACAATACTACGGAATTAAAAAAAAACAACATGTAATTTTTTTAAAGATCGATTGTGTATATTTGTAAATACTTATATTGAACTATATAATGTTTAATCCGTATCAACTCGCCATTTCACTTAAGTTTCTGTTTCTGGATTTATTTTCATTTGCATTGTTTAGTCGTACAAAGTACGGTGTGTCATACCAGCAATAATGAGATTTGAGCCATTAATACACTGTATCAAAAATGAATACACAAGATCCTTATTAGTTAATTAATTAGTGAATTGGTCAACACTGGCCTAGCTGCTGATAGGATCTTCTCCAGAAATGATACACGATAGATTCGCTGCAGCCAAAACACAACTCATAGTGACACATATTTGTTATTGAAAAACACACACCATAACAAAGTCATTATAACCATCATGTTTCTTGATATTACTTGTTCTATCGCCTATAATGAAAGGAGGACGAGATTATTATCCGGATTCCGTACTTTGATAATACTTTTTAAGATTTTCAAATACATTTTTTGAGTCCCCCAAACCGAAATTTTCATAAAGCACCACACTCTTGTCACTTATATTCAACGTTATGAATGCCCAAATAACGATCGTTTGGTCACGCTTTGGTCAAGATTTGTGCCCGCCTCCGCCCCTCCCCTGTGATAACCCTACCAATTTCATGTAAAACTAAAGCGGTGGTATGCATGCGCGAAGGATCTTCATCCTGCTTTGTCCCCACGACATAAAATGTCACATTTTCACGAGACTGAAACTTATGTTTCTCTTGTATAAACGGAAAAGGGATATATTATCTTTTATTCACATCAATTCCTGCTCATTGTACATTAAACCATCATTACAGGTTGTTGTGTTTGTTATCGGTTCAAACGACATCGGCACAAAGACCCCGGTAATTTGGCAATGTTTCACACGTGTTGTGCATGACGTAATTTACATTAGCTGAGGTTTCTTTAATCTTAATTGCTGTTTTCCACATGTTACATTTAAGGGACTTGTGATATCGTCAAAGACATATAAACTTACTTATCTTCATTATTACTATCGGTTACAAATACCATCTTGGAAGTATAGTTGACTCAATAAATAATACAACTCCAAACAGAGGTGGCGCTAGAGATAACCGAACGTGATATGAAGCTCCGTGTTTTCATCAATAATAACGAAAAGAGGGCAATACAAGTAATTTACGCAAATATGATTAGTTAACGCGTCTGTCAGGATTGTACAAAATATCGTCATACTATCATAATGTACGATTATTTTGGAAACACACACAATAGGGTTTTGAAAATTCTAATAAGATACATCGCTTCATATTACGTTTACCGAATTATGCTGATGAATGTACGCTGTTTAATAATTGTGTATTATGGATGAACTAACAGATTCGAGTCCAATGTCAATTATAAATAACGTTAATATCAAGTTGCATATGCAGGAAATTATTGTATCGTCAAAACAAGGCCGGTCATTTTAGGCAGATGGCCAATCGCAATTTAATTAGACACAAGACAAAAAACACGACACACACTGGGGTCACCGCATTAACATGGCCAATGCAAAGCAACGCATAGTCTGAGGTTTAGACCCAGTTTAAGGGCGCCGAAACATTACACTTTGCCAAAAGAAAAAAAAACCTTCAAAGCAAAACACTAATTAACCTAATTTCATGACAATGTCAATCAAACTGCAATAAAAGAGAATACGCTTAATTTGATTAAACTATTCAACTACTCAATGGTTGTATGTTCACCAGAGCAACATAACTGTAACTTTCTAAGGCACAATGAAATGAAACAAAAACAACGTCGCATGTTTTTAATAAAATAAGAAGTTAACTCCAGAAATAAGATCATGAAGGAAAATAGTCAAACCACCCGCTGTCTTTTCCTTATTTCTCTCACGACAACAAAAGCCATCATATATACTATTTATCCTCAATATAAGATATAAATCAAAATCATTCGTAGGCACTTATCAGGATCCTCTTTACAAAGGTACCATTATAATTAATATCGAATTAATAAAACTGTTTCCTCTAAACCACTTTTACCTTTTCCGGGTTTTCCATGAGGCATTTTTTGTGTGCGAAAAAAACCCTAAAAGTAGACGGACTTTGACCGCAATTTACAGACCAACCCCGACCCTGCCCTACAATATGTTTACATCGTTAGAAGCTTTGGAGGCTCTTCTTTCCAACGGTACCATTATAATTCATATCGAATAATAATGCATTTATAACCATTTTTACCTTTTCCGGGTTTTACCTGAAAGAATTCCGGGTTTTCCGGACATTTCCGGGTTTTATACCTTCCCATACCAAATGTTGGCTAAATTCTAGCATCATTGTTTTCTCATGTTATTTCATACACATTCGAGAATTGCCGGATAGTTACGTTGCATATGGAAATGGCTGTCATTAAAATTCAGAAGCGTTTGTTGTATTACACATTTACTTATGCTCATTTGAGAATAAAACAAAACGTTTACAGTTGCGTGTAATTAATTCAACGAGTCTTTGTTAAAACGCTTAACGTGATGAAAAAATGTTTTGACAATAATACGCATGAAATGCACAATTTCCACGAGGATTACACCGTTGCCATCATCAGTTTTCTAAGAAACTGGCCACTATGTTATCTGATTAGAATGGTACATGTGTAGGTATAACAATAAATGCGTTTATAATTTATATAAACATTAAGTTTAACGGACAAGTGTAGTTCAGCAACGGACAAGTTAAATTTCCTAAATTGTTGTCCGTGGACACGTATAGTTTTTTGAGATTTCGCCACCCCTGAATATATAGGTCGAATTTGAATCAAATGAACCAAACAACTAGATTACTAGGTTATATGTTTAAAACAAACAATCTTAATACTTTAGAGGCGACACTAATGTCTCAGTCTTGATTAGCATTGGATCGAGATTTTGTTTGACAATATACATCGAATAAATCCGGATCATCTGCGTCTAAAATGTAGGTCACAAAGCCATATGTTAGAAAAAAAACTTGTAACCACTATATTAACCAATTTTGAGACTTAAACCTTAAATGTTTATTTTAATAATATCTTTTAAAAATAGGGCACAAGGTTACCAGGTGGCAATTTTTGTCTTGCTCTTCTATGATCAAAACATCAATACGTTCAAGTATGTGCCTCTACCACTTAATCGATGTTATATTTTAAGATTATAAACTGAAGTTACATAGTAGAATAATAATAGTAGAATAATAGCCAGAATATTGTAGGCCAACGTTAGTTTCGAATAGCTCGGTCTCATTGTATTAATTCTTATAGAGCCAGCATATATGTTTAAAAGATCTATGGGCGATTTGTCAAGATTACTTTCAATGCACATGGATACCTCTTTCTTTGTGATATCTTATAGAATGATTTCAATAACGTGATACTTTACGTGTCAATGTAGAATTTGCTAATACATGACAGAGTGATTGCAATGATCTATAATTGTATAGAACGTGGTGGGATTCACGTTGGTCTCGGATCACTCTGGTATTTAAACATTAAATGGGACCATTATATACAATTAAAACGAAGTTCCCCCATAACGTGAATATAGCGTACTAATTAATGGTAACATAACATGTCAAATGCGCTCAACGGTGTCATAGATCGTAATAATCCTGAAGGCGGTTTTTCTTAAAGCGTAACCTGAAGCCTGGTCGCTATTCAACGATTGATTGCAGGCTTTAAAATAAAAAGAATTGCACTCCATATTGTCAAAATAATACGCGCTTGCCTATTCACAAGATTATATCAGCGACACAAAATAGACATACAGTAGACCTGAATTAGTCCTGACTGCCTCATATCTCTTTAATTTAATTGGCTATAATTATTTTATAATAATACTCGGGCTGATTATCTGGTTATATCAATCTGACTCAACGGAGTCCCACCTCTTTGGTTCTAAATGTCATTTGAAAGAAGAAACAAGTATGTACATACTTGACAAACGCGAAGCCCACGTATTCGTTTATTCGTTCGCGTAAACATATCACAATAATTAAAGCGAATGCATAAAACGATAAATTATTTCAAACAAGAAACCTTCCAATGGAGTTCATAAGTTATGAATCCTCGCGTCGGTATATTACGTTTTCACAGTTGACGGGTAAATGTATATAAGGGTGAATCCATTGAACAACTGATCATGCATTACATATTGATTTTCGTTTAATGTGTTGTTGCTTTAAATAATAACGCCTAAAACCAATTCATATAAAGAAAATTGACAATGCGTCAATACATATTTGAGATCTCTGATTTTCATCAATACATTGACGGTGTCTTCAATATCATCCATTCACTATCATTTTTATAATAACATCTTCATTGAAAGTGCTGAAAAGTGGCGCTGGAGAACCTTTTCTCAACCAGCAACTTCGATTTCATTGTTTAGTCTACTGCGTCATAAACTTCAATTTTCTTCATTTTTATTGTCAATCTTCATTATTGACAATAAACTTGACAATTGTATTGTGTGTGAATGGGCCGCTTAAGGGCCCCATACACCAAGCACGTTCTTAGACAGTTCGACCACGTTTTGAAGAAAATGCAGAACGGGATGTGACCTTGCTTGAACGTGTAGTTTTGGTCAGAAAAAAAAATCTGCAATATGACTAAATGACGTTGATACACAGTTCGCGCTACGTGCAGCTCGTTCCTATCCCGTCACATCCCCATTTACCCCGTTGGTATACCGTTTTCAGTCAGACTGAGCCCGTCCTCAGCCAGTTCGATTACGTTTGTACGCAGTTCTTCTTAATTCGTTGTGCAGTGGTAACTCGTTTAAAGGCAGTTCTCACTCCGTCCTACTACGTTCTTAGTACGTTTAGGACGTAGTTGCAGCCATTTTCTGCACGGCGATTATAAAAACAACTACGTTCCTGCCAGTTCTCATTTATGTTTCACGCTTTGAGCGGACCAGACGTACATTTTAATGCCTTCAAGAAATAATTCCGCCAAATGTCTCACCCAACAAGTTCTGTGTCGTCTCCGACTTCTTTCTCGGCCCAACAAAACAGTATATTGCTGCTCTGCTTCTAGCATAAATTGCACGAAGCCAACATTAACAAAATTAAGAGATCAATATTGTCCATGTTTCAACTTAATATCACAAATGATGAATTTTGAGACAACAACCTCTAGTTATATGCACATTGTCTGAACGTATTGTATTTACGGTTGAACGTTGTAACAACTGCATTAAACGAATTTAACGTACTTGGAACCTACTGCGAACTCCTTTAAACCAGTACAACGTACTAAGAACGTACTGAGAACTCGTAGAACGTGTTGCAAACGTTGTAAGAAATTATCTTTTAGTTTCTACTTATTTTCACGAAACAAGATCGTACTTGCGACTTAGTGCGAACTGGGTCGGTCTGTCTGAGAACGGATTGGACGGACCAGAAACGGACTCGATCTGTGTGTCATCGTACAGGTATTTTCGGTCCGATCGCACTACGTTCTGGCACGTTCCTTACTCGACCTATCCGTTCTAAATACGTCCATTCCGTTTCCAGTACGCTGTTACTAAGTTTAATTGTAGAACGGGATGATCGAAAGAAAATTTTGAGTAGGCTCAAAGTTCTGAAACACCTCTCCCGTTCAACCCCGTTCTAGGGCGTCCACAAAGTTCGAAGACAGTTCGTAACACGTTGCTTCTACGATCACTCCGTTCTCACACAGTTCGAGCCCGTTTAGTCACTTTTTTCAGAACGTACTTCGAACGGAGACGGTGTATTGGGGGTTTTAGGGTCAGAGTACTGAATTTTAAGCAAACATAATTACGCCTACAAAACATGAATGGGTGGTTAAAACTCACTGCGTTCTTCCACAATCCTTAATTCATTTAAGTACTTGATACTTCTCTGAACGAGTAAACTAGTATGCTGCGCAACTTATATAAATACCATGTGTACGTACGTTTTTATATTTGAGTGTAAAATACTTCTTAACATGCCGAATACATTGCTTCATGTTCATGGTAGGTTAAGAAAAATTATTTAAGCATTGGTAATAACATGAGATGTTTTCTAATAATTATGAATACCTGTTCATTATTTTCAAAATAAGTCGCTTTGGGTACTTACTTTACAAAATCTAGTAGTACTACTTTTTGCAAGAAGATCGCCTATTGTGATGTCTTGAAAACTGTATAAATAGCTTCTTATCTCAGAAAACAGTCGCTATAGGTGATTTGTTAACAAAACAAAATGGAATTTGGACTGCAATTATTTTTGGCAGTTATGACCCTTTGTCTCTTTTTTACTAAAGATTGTGTAGTTGCATACATCTATTGTTTTCAAATCTTCTTTTACTAATTGCTGCATAGTGAATTACCTTTCAAATGTTAATAACATTAATGTGTAGATGAAGGTGAAGTAATGAATTTGTGGTCCAACAATATTTGTTAGAATGATGGCATTTTGTCTGTTTGTCCAGGGTAAAATAATTTGGTACAAAACAAAAATTTGGTGTTTTCAACTAACTACTTGTTGAATTCCGCTCGCTCAAACGTTCACAGTTTAATGACCTTGATGTATAGATGATTGTAAAGAAAGGAAATTTGACAGCAGCCATTTTGTGCTTAATTATGGCCCAATGTATTTTTGTGTGCATCATAATATATATAGGATTCGTCTGTGTCCAAACATGTGTTATGGGGGCATCAGGGGTTTGACACATTTCTTGTTCTAGTTGGGTTACATTGGCGCCCAACGTAAAAAACCCACACTGTGTGTCAGACGTCCCATAGATGTGATGGCAATAGGAAATTCGTGGAAAAATTACACAATTGGTGGGTGTGTGTAGCAGGGTTCGGAATAAGGAGAACTTTCAGAACATTTGTTAACATAAAACATCAAAACGTATTTAAGAACAAATAGTCATCAATAATTCATGTAACAGAAGAGGAAAACACACTTTAACTTTTACGTATTTGACTTTTTAAGTTCTAGATAACATTTATTTTCCAGATATTAATGACTGAAATAATATTATACTTTATATTAGGGAGAAATACAAAGACCCTGATTAATAGTTTTATTTAACTTCAAGAAAATGTGCAACAAAATTAAACTGCATTAATAAAACTAACACACTATACAAATTAATAACAATGTATTACTATAAAATTTAGTAACAGTAAATGATGACAAAACTAATACTTTTACCACTGATGATAATAATAATCACAAACGATGTATTTATGAAACTGTCTTTGCATTAACCAATGTTAATTTACATGAATAGCCGGTCATCTTAGTCAATAATTGTTTACAATAATTGTGTAATAGCCGTAAATTCATGTTCGAAAATGTGTTATAATCTGATTGAATAGTAATAGGAAAGTTAACCGTACAGAGATCGCACCCATTAACATCATCACTCACACTCAGTAGCTCAGTAGATAAGGCGCTTGCGTTGAAATCCAGAGGTCCCGGGTTCGATCCTAGGTCGGGGCACATACATGACAATCATGTTTCAGCGGAATGCTGACTGAAAAATAAAGGCTAAGTCCGGCATATGACTTAAAAAAAGGAAGTTTCATATATTTGTCTGATAATTTGTATTTGTCATTTACTGTGTCCTATCTGTGGATATTCTAAATAAAGCTTTACGTTTGAAAGAGGTCGTTTTCTCTTATAAGTGGAAATCAATTCCCTTTTTATTATATCAATATATCATTTAGATTTCATTTGGCCCAGATGTATGCTCGTAATGAATGGAGGAAAATGAAAGAAGTCTATCTATGGTATATTGAAAGGACCATGTTAAACAGTCAAATCCAAATAGACAACATACAAAGAAAATATATTATCGACGTGTGGAATCGGATTAAATTCTCATAATGTTTTGTCCACTAATATACATTTCACTCTAATGTTAGTTTATCCCTCTAAAATAGTTTTGTTTCTTTTTTTTTCTCAATCGGACAAGATCATTGTGAATATACAACAAAACACACAAGTCCAGTATGCTTTCTTCCGACTTTATACAACTCATCATTGTTCATAACTATTTCTCTGTTGTTCTTTTCTTTTCTCTCTAAAAAAAAATATATATATTAGCATATCTTGTATAACATGTCTGAACAGTATTGCTTTGTACAATCACTGTGTTGTATGCTCATATACATGTTTACATTGTATGTATGATATTGAATAAACAAAAAAAAATATTATCGACGTGTATGCTCTTAACTCTAAGTTGTAGTAACCTTAAACTACTCCCAATAGAAAATTACGTGTATTAAGGCACTGTGAAGATTAGCATATCGTAAAAAATAAAATCGTCTGCTTTAACTTCAGCTTGCGTCGATTCAGTAAAGCAAAAATACTTACCCGATACCACATAATTGCCACAACGTATAGGCTTCGTTTTGTACAATTGCTTTGTAAAATAAACTGCTTATTTAAACCGGTCTTCTCTTTTGTATTATTTGCTGGCATATTTCCAATATTCAAAAAAAAGACATGGGTTCTCCTATTACATGAGTTCAATACAACTCGACATTCGCAAAGGGCGCACTGCATTCACAAGTTGTAGTCGAACGCGCATGTATCATAATGTTTTAGTAGAGGAGTAGATAATGCGCAGGTACGTTTCGTTATTTATTAATCATAATAACATATAAAATGTGTTTTATTGGGCCACAATTTCGGTAAAATTCGTATTTAATTTCAGTCTTAAACTTAAGCAGAACAATCACATTATTCGATAACAAATATTTAATTTCGTGTAAAATATTTGACTGGATTTTAATTGTATGCTATATTCTCAATGCTTTCTTTATTTTTAAAGTTGAGCAGGGCAAATAATTAAATGGGATTCGTATGTTAAAATAAGAGGTTCAATATTAAGTACTTTTTCGTAAGAGAAATGATACTGAATCACAACCCATGAAATGTAATGTACCAAGAAAAAACTTAGCAATACCTAATACGATATAAAACGTCCATTATTTTTAGCGTCGCCTCACACGTGGTGGAAAACATCTTCAAATAAATAAACGATATTAATTTTAGTTCAGAAGTTGATCAAAATAATACAAACATGGATCAATAAGATAACTCATTAATGTATCCTATCAGTTACAGGTGGTTTATATTATACTAAAATTTATTTTCATGGATTTTTTTCTCATCGGAAAAAAATGAGTCGTATCAAATACAGTTGGCAATGAATCCTAACACTTGTAAACAAATTACCGGTATAATGTAAACTATTTATGAGCGCTTTTTATCATCATATTTGCGCAACTTAACATTTAATTTGGATACAAACATAATAATTTGATTGATAAATTTAAATAATTTATTGACAAAACCTGAGTAGAAACAATTCTGTAAATACTGATTATAATACAAAATCAAAGGTCTCTATTTTTCTATTTTTCTCTTACATTGAACAGTGCTACTTACTAACATCGAAATATCAAACCACCCATTGTAAATATCAGAACAGGATTTGGAATCATTTTATAATTGAAAATTTAAACCAATTACGGTTATAACATTCAGCCAAAAAAGCCCTGCCAATAGTTGTCAATCAAGAAACATAAGACATTATACATGGGAAGCATATTCCCGAATTACAAAAATCAATCAAATACGATACAAATGCTGACAAATGCTGTCAGCGAGTGGCGACCTGGAAATACATAAGGCGTTGACTATTTTTCAGGACAAAAGTTGAAGCCCCTTGAACTACACTATAGTATAGTCGCATTGCATGGATTGGATAGTCACATGAGCTGTCAATTTTAAATTCATGTATACCATTTATTAATAGATGTTATACTGAGTTTCGTTATTGAGATTCAAGGGTTCATCATGACCAATGCATTGTGTAAAATGTGGCAAAACTTTATGAAATACGTGTGTTAAATAGTATTTAAATGTTGATTAACCATGATTAAATAACACTATTATTCAGTAATCAGATCTCAAATTGTATGCAATTTTTTATAATAAATGAATCAGTTATCAGTTGCTTACTGTTTTGTTTTTATTTGGAATTTAAACAACACTTATGTTGACATTATCAAACGAATTGCCGTCTTTTATAAACTACTTTAAATTTAACACAAAATTACGTTATCAAATTGAAATTGGTCTATAATCATGATGCAAATATAGAATAGTTGCACAATTCCAACTAGCTGCTAATCGGACATTCTACATGCCATTGTGCAAATACCTGTCGTTCACTAAACTATCAAAATTAAGGATCGTTTATCGTTTTGTGAAATTTAACAAATTATGCATAATATGAGTCATATAAACTTTTACAATTAAATTATAATAATAACATACTATTATTATTTTATGTTTATAGTTATCGAAATTAATCAAACAATTTTCTCATGAAATCAAACGAGCGACATTTGTGAAATTTCCCATACTTACTTTGTCAGTCCGAAGAATTAATGTTTTGTGCTTTTTTCACTTACCAATCACATCATTTGTACAGGTAACCAATTACTACCCGCCATTTGTATATTAATTCAATGCTTATTTTTTATGAACGAATATATATGAAAGTCCTGCGCGATTTCATTCAACATTTTTAGAATAGTGTTTAATCGACAAATACTCCGACGGAAGATATACAAGTTCTGCGCAAGTTTTCGTCGCCGCTGTTTCTTCAGTAATTTGAACAGACAATTGTTTCGACGGAAGATTCAACAGTGACGCGCGATATTTAGTGCACCCTTTTTCTTCAGGGTTTAAAGATAACTGTTGCGATGTAAGATATCGCTTTAAGATCACAATTTTTATATTGCTTTCACCCATTGTTCCGACAAGCGATTTCAATAGATTGTACAAACCATGAGGAAAAAAAAGTCACGGAATATAATTTCTAAAATATAATACGTATATAAGTCATTATATATAATGTGACCAAATGGTCCGCTTTATTAGTTTTCATCGCAGGGGCATGGTTTAAACAAAACTTAGAAAAAAAAACTACATAATTTTACACAGTTAAATACACAACCGGAAGGCCTGGATTACGGCAGATCTTTTCATCGACTGGCTTCAAGATTTCGACAAGCAGTTGACTCTGCTCGGGAGAAATGTCATTCTCCTAGTACAAAACGCCGCCAGCCACACAGCAGGGGACCTGAGACTGCCCAGCGTTCGCCTCCACTTCCTGCTACCCGACAAAGCATCTCACATCAAGCCCATGAACGCCGGGATCATCAAAACCTTCAAGACATTCTACCGGAAGCAGACGATTCAACTCTACCTCTAGCGAGCCGAAGCAGGGGAGCCATACGCGGTGAACATCAAGCAAGCGCTCTACATGATCAAGAATGCATGGGATTCCGTAAGCGCCACAACAATCGACCGAACCATCAAGGAGTGTCGCAAATTAAAAGTGACGGATGTTTTTACGAAATGAACTTGTTATGCGTGAAAAATTGTTTAAAAATTTAAACAATCCATTTAAAGGGACCTTTTCACAGATTTTGGCATGTTTTGGAGTTTGTCATTAAATGCTTTATTTTGATAAAAGTAATTTTATATGTTAAAAGCTCCAGTAAAAAATCAAAAAATAAAATTTAAAAAAGGAAATTATTATAGGTTATATTAGACCATGGCAAATGTTCAGAAATACTGTTTTCTCACAAATATCATAACTAAACCGAAAATGTGCGAATCTGAAACATTTTTTTTTTAATGTCAATTTACCAAACCGTGAAAAGATCCCTTTAAAACGCAACGAACGTTACATGTCGCTATTTCAATCATTTCAACATTATGTTGTATGAGACGGGTTATAAATAAAGATATTAAAACAGTTTCGCAGTTTTATGTTTTATTTCATTTGCCTTCCACTGGGGGCTGACGAGGTCAAAGCGTAGTCCGTTTCGCTACGACGTCGGTTATATGTTTTACTACGAAAACATTGTTAAAATACACATGACATAGAGAACGGATTAGTCGAAAATTGTGTTTAAAACGGGTAAGATTATGCTTTTCTAATAACAAAACTCTGAATTTAAGCACATTGACATTTCATAGGTCTGTTACATCAAATTATAATCCAAGATGTGTCTGGTTTATGCGGTTAAACCTGAAATATACCGCTGATATATCAAACCGAAGTCAAGTTTAACTTAAAAAATGCAATTAAGGTTTACAACTGTATTTAATTTTACAATATCCATATTGATCTATGTATCGTTAAGCCACTGGTGTGTTTAGAAATGTGTAGGTTGACCCAGTTATCAGAAATAAAGGCTAAATATTATTAATAGGCATGATCATGTCTCTGACAGTATACGTATATGCCTCGCTACGACAACGCTTTAGCGTGTATGCGTTTCTCACAGAAGACGTATTGGTTATCTCTCAAAGGCAAAATAAAGAACAGTTTTGTTTTTTAATACAGAGTCATAAAGTGGTTGGATGTTTCCTTTGAGGAAGAGGTAGTAACAACGGCACAACATGACCCGAGACGCACAGTCGACATGGAAATGCACATTATTATTATATAATTAAATTCACGACTAGGCCAAAGGAAACGATTAAAATCGAACATCCATATATAAGATGACAGTTGAGAGTCGAGAACCTAATGTCGTCGGTCTCAATAATAATGACGCATCTTCAACTTGTGACAATCCCATATACGTTCATTTTGATAGAAACCGACGATAGGTTTTCAGCATACGGTACTCTTTATCAAATAACATTCGATTCTCGTTATCCCCAACTCGCTTATCTCGAAACTCTGCTTATGTCAAAGTAAATCCCATGTCCCAACTTCGATCATTATTGATCTCATACGGATTTTGATTTTTGCATGGTATATATCAAAGCGATTTTCTTGAAAATCGGTTATCGTCAACTAATTTTGAGATGAATTTCATGTTCGTATACATAGTTTTACCTGTAAAATCCACTCCTGTAACAGCCGTAAGGTGTGGAACGTAGGACCCCAATGGCACAAATCCGCAATTGCCTAATCAATATATTGTTGTAAAGGTGTGGCAGTGGGTTTCTGTCACAGGTTATTGTTTACTGCGTACATAACGGCCGGTAAATTTACATCGTGTTACAATGCGATTAAGGCCCAGTCTCACTATGATGCCGGCGGAGCCCCAGTGCGTGATCAGGCATCTACCGGGATGAACCGGGGCCCTACCGGGATGAACCGGTGCTCCACCGGGATGAACCGGTGCTCTACCGAGATGAACCGTGGACGACCGGGGACAACCGGGGCTCCACCGGGAAAGTATTAAAATGTTTAATACCTCCGGGATGAACCGGAAGTCATCGGGTAGGACCGGCAACGACCGGCGTGGCACCGGGAACAACCGGGACTGCACCGGGAACAACCGGGACGGCACCTTAGCTCCACCGGGGCCCCAAAACACCCCGGCAGAGCTACGACAACGCCCCGGTGGAGCCCCGGTGAATGCCGGCAGAGTCTCTTTATAGCTACGTTACATAAGTAAACCGATGCTCTGATGGTGCCGTCCCGGTTGTTCCCGGTGTAGTCCCGGTTGTTTCCAGTGCCAAGCCGGTCATTGCCGGTCCTTTCCGGTAACTCCTGGTTCATCCCGGAGGTATTAAACATTTGAATACTTTCCCGGTGGAGCCCCGGTTGTCCCCGGTTAAACCGGGGCGTTGCCTCAGCTCTGCCGGGGTCTGAACCGGTATAGCCCCGGTGAGTGCCGGTGTAGTGACGATATACCGGGGCTCTGCCGGGACTCTGCCGGCTTTCACCGGGTTCAACCTTTTCGTTTGGATGTTCATGCGCACAGTGAAGCACGGCATCTTTTGCACTGGGAAATGGCAGTCTGCAGTTACTGCAAACTGCATGTGATATGTCCTGAAATGGATACAGTAACTTCGTTGAGCAACCTATACATTATATTTGTACTCCGTTGCGCAACCAATACATACTCTGTGCGAAACCTATACATAAAGCGACTTGTAATTTCGTTCGAAACAAACCATCTGAATGATTAAAATACATGTTCGTAACCTGTTTTGTACTTTGAAATGTGTAATGTACACTGAATCAAAGTAACATGTAGTTTTATTTAATTTAAGTTACATTAATTGGCTATTTTAACAGAATAACCACCTTATGCATTGCTTCAACTCAAAATATTTCGATTTTAGCTCAAAATAAACGTAAAGGTTGCAACTATGCGCATTTGTTATTAGTTTTTATTGATAATAAGTACCTACCATTACTGGATGTTCCGTTATCTAATCCATTAACACCAGAAAAGATGAAACTCGCCTGATTAAGTAGTGTATTTACACAATGTTTTCGTAGTAAAACATATACCTGACGTCGTAGCGAAACGGACTACGCTTTGACCTCGTTAGCCCCCAGTGAACACCCTTGATTTCTAACTCTGTGAAATCACCAGCTTACCAGCTTACAGCTCGCAAGCGTGCCACCCATGGCAACGTCTTTTCGCTGAGGCAGTATCACACGAGGTAAACGCAGTCCTCATGGAAAGTGTATACAGCAACAAAAAATCGATTCAATACTTAGCTATCAACGCTAACTGTGTGATTGTAACATTCACAAAGCTTTACGTCATGTGTGTACATGTACTAAAATTCGGTTACGCGTTTTTGTATTTACATTGTTTAACAACTTTTTTTTCAAACTAAATAAATGTCTGCGTAACAAGAAAATATCATTATTGATGCGAAATAAGTATGTACATGTTCATAAACATAATGATTATGTCATAAGATAAATAGTTAACCGGTTTTGACAAAAGGTCTATGATTTGAACAAACTTGGAAGAAGAACACCATAATGGTGAGACATCGTTTCATGCATTCATGTTCGTGTGAGACAAATGGGACCCTATATTAATGATGTTCATGATCATGTTATACGGTTTGAGAAGTTACGAAGCCGATCAACTTGGTATTCTTTTAACTGTGTTCCGTCTTAAAAATAATCAACATAAACTGCCTTTTTGTAGACAGTTCTTCCAATAATAATTAGTTTCTTAATTGATATGTTTTCAATTCACGAAAATAAATTTGCTTTATGTGATTGTAAAGAATTAAATAATCAACACTAATGATTTCTGAACTATTGATTAACTATAAGCTATAGAAGATATGGAATACAATTACCGTACTAGTAATTTAAGTTTATGTCAATAATAATTTGGCATTTTTTTCATTATTACTGTTAATGAAAGGAAATAAAGAAATGTGATTCAAATGGTTTTAATTTGATTTGAATTACCAGACACGACACCTGCACAAAAGGTTATTTAAGTCGCTTATTTAGAACAAAAACATGTGTCCGCAGATGATAAAGTTAAATTGGATATAACCCAGGTACCACATTCTGAAAGATTGTATTGATATTTGTTGTAACTTTAGTGTAGATAATGACCATACGTGAATACCAAGGCATTTGGTTATTTGATCAAGACCATTTAAAATAAAAATGAATGCACCGGGGAGGGCAATTATATTGTCGCGCTATTGAAT
The DNA here is from genome assembly GCF_020536995.1 of Dreissena polymorpha. Classification (NCBI taxonomy): domain Eukaryota; kingdom Metazoa; phylum Mollusca; class Bivalvia; order Myida; family Dreissenidae; genus Dreissena; species Dreissena polymorpha. The sequence goes on along the minus strand of NC_068365.1, from coordinate 6,294,711 downwards.
GTTTTAAGTTGGATATATATTTAAAATGGTGTAATTGGACCATAGCATAATTTGCGGTGTGTTATTGTCCCTATTTGAGATCAAATATTTTATCAACTCAATGGATCGCAGCAGGTAAATCGATTTGAGCAAATCATATAATAAAGAGAAATTATTATGTTTATGGAGCTCTTATTTTGTTGTGTCCACTTTAACATTGATTTCAGTGACTTGAATGCTATTGAGTTGGGTTAACGATGTTCTATGGGGTCAGTTTAATCGATCGTGTTTAAAATAGACAGGTCTGATGTCAATTTGTAGCACACATTTTTCATTACAATGACACTTTCTATGTGTATACTTGATGTAGACCAATTTGTCTGGATTTGGTTGGGTGAAAGTGACCGATGAAATAAATTTGTCTTTAGGGAAAAAGACAATTATAATAAGCTTGCGTCAAAATGATGGAATCTGCGTATGTTGACATCTACTTCAGACGAACAAATTACGAAGTTCCATGAACATATTTTGATTGCTTCCGTATTTTCCGCGCACAGTGAATGTTCAACGAAAAATGAAAATTCCGATAGTTGTTAAAATTATTAATGCATATGTGGGTATCATAGAAGGCTTCCCATACTTAATAATAATTTGGTATTATTTTTAATTTAAGAAGAGATATATTTTACACATAAACACACTCGCGAAGCACTTTAACAAATAATAAGGTACAGCTCTGCGGATATTGCACCAATATGTATTATTATGCATTAATAAACGTTTTTGTGTCAGCGCACGACAAATAGTTATTGTTTGACGATTACTGTACTGGTCATCAATATGTAATTAGATTGTGTACACGTTTAATAGTTTAATATTGTATTTTAGTCTCACTCTTCACGATACAAAATATTTGCATATGCATTCAATAAAAACAATAATGAAAACCTTTCTAAAAGAAATATGAGAAACTCAATATTCATGTTAACATTCTTAGTACATAAGACGAACATTACTATATTGGCAAAGCAAAACAGATGATGGAAGAGAGATAACCCTAAAATCCAAATAGCATTTGCAAATTGAGGGTTACCTCCCTTCCCTACAAATTCCTACATTATCCAGATAAATGACAGACACTCGCAATCTGAGAGGTAGGCAAACAACCAAGGCCGAAAGACCAGGCAGAGATGATAATCAATGCTTATCAACCCGTCCAAGCCAGCAGAAGAAGTACATTTACAAAAGCTATTAATTAGGCCTGAATAGAGAAACCATCGACTTATAAAGGAGACTCGTGATAAAACTAACCGGTAAGTATTGCTACGAATAAACGAGTTATACTCTATAGCTCGACATGACAATAGCATTTTTTGGACACCATGTTTGCGCCATTTTTGCATACGTATGTTTACGTAACCGCTTCGAAGTGTCGCAATTAAAGGACGGTTGATAAAACCCATTTACCGATAAACATTTTAAAGGGAACGTTATATTCTAAATTCAAAATATTTTCTTCTGTTTCATTTAGAGTTAACGTATTTTGTAGTTTTTAAAATTAAATATTCATTTTAATAGTTTTTTAAATAGTGTTCGGATAGGTCTGTTTAAATTCAGTTACTCCGGAAAATATATATGCCATTCACAATCATCGTTGGAATATAAACAGGACAATCATAAATATCAAAAACACCATCTTCATGTGTTTTGACGAATAATTTTTTTTGAAGCAGCTTACTAACCAGGTTCTGACTTTGATTGACCTTAACCAAGAGCCAATAAAATATTTGAGTGTAGCCTAACAAATGTACGCTATCGGGAAATCCCTACTTTTTTGAAGTTTCGTTCATGTGACAAAAATTGACACAGTTTTGGTTCTGTAACTTATGTGAGTAAATGTGTCGGATTCGGCTTTGTGCTGATAATTATTAATAAGTTATACAATTAGTAAAATAATGTACACACTATTGATGTCTACCTCATTCTACCAATACAATTGTGTTTGTTTTTATTAAGCTCCAGGAAATGTTTACAAAAAGTGGTGTGAACAGTTTCGATTGCTTGTACGACATTATTTCCTTACATTTGGGATCCGTAACAAAGCATTGGTTTGATCATGGAATATAAGATTTGTACATTACGAGAGGAGGAAAGTAGTCAAATGGCTTTTGAAAGTTATTTATTGATAATATAGCCTTTTTGCTTGGCAGCTAGCTTATTAAATGTCAATCTCCATAAAAATCAAGGGGTAAAAATAATGCCCATTTACTTGTATACTGGTGTTGTTTTGACTGCTTTCCCCGAAAATACTAACGTTCTGTCCCTTTTTAGTACTCCATCCTTACGAAATACAATTATCTCAGTTTTATTGAGCTGTATGTCCATCTCTGTGTTTTGACAAAATAAATAAATTAATTAGTTTATGTAATTGTTGTTTTGTTTCCGCGGAATTAGCAATATCGTAAGCGAACATTAAATAAATGTTGTCGGGAATTTGATTGGGGACAAAAATACCAGAACCACAGTTTTCACGCAGAAAGTCGTCAATAAAGAGGACGAGTATTGTCAAACTTGTTTTATCACATTACTTTGTTTCGATGCTACAAGGCAACCAATCGATAACATCGTGCTCAACTGATTTTGTGTTATAAGCATATGAGCATGAAGAATTATGTTCCACTTTTACGCAGGTTTGTATGTTCGTATAAATAGTTTTAGAACATTCAGACTTTTACCACATACGCCTTTCTTTTCAGGACATTTTAACAATTTCAAATGGTTTGTGGAGTCAACCGCTTTGTTAAAATCAACAAATAAACACTATAATCTGCCTTTCTTTTTGGATATATATGTTTGTATCATAGCTATAAACGGTAACATTGCATGTGTTCTATTTAGGGAGCATGGTGTATCTGTCATGTTTATTTGATTCACATTTATGTAAATAATTTCATAAAAATGCGTGAGCATAAAAATGTGTGTTAAAAATGTCGAACAATAGCACCGATTCCCGCTTTGTGCTTGCAAAATCAGTTTTAATGAGTGTAACTCACACTACAATTAACAAACAATTATACCAACACATTTATATATAGTGACACTGTAAGTAGTTTACCACCAGGTTCATTGATACCACCAGGAATTTATTGTCTTGACTCGTTTGATGAAACACCATTATATTACAGTTTAAGTTGAAACTAACCTAGTGTTTAAGTCTAACACTTTCTTCACATAAGTCATATAAAAAAATCGAACACCTACTTTACAACACACACATCAAACAATACTTTTTTAACTCAACCAGTACAAATAGACACATTATGAACAGAGGAGTATCTAACAATTTTTAATGTTACGTTCATGTTCGTATAAATTATAAAGTGCTTCATTAGATGTTATGCGACATTAGGATTAAAGGATAAAACTTGCTGTTATGCTGATGTTTTACGAGAGTTTATAAGAACGTAAACTCTGAAAAGAAACACATTAAAACAATTATTATTTATTATTATCATTCACTTTGCCTTTTTTAATCTAATCAAATCTTTGACAATTAAAACTTTATATATACTTCCAGCATTTTACAAATGGCAGAAGGAGGCGTCGGATGTACAGAGTCAGAGTCTGGATACAGCAGCCTGTACAGTCGTCACGCTCGGGTAAGTCTGAGACTGTAAGCATTTGTAGGCACAGCAGCCTGTACAGTCGTCACGCTCGGGTAAGTCAGAGACTGGAAGCATTATAGATAAAGCAGCCTGTACAGTCGTCACTCTCGGGTAAGTCAGAAGCTGAAAGCATTTGTAGGCACAGCAGGCTGTACAGTCGTCACTCTCGGGTAAGTCTGAGACTGAAAGCAATTCCAGGCACAGCAGCCTGTGCAGTCATCACTATCGGGTAAGTCATATACTATAGAGGCCTACGCAGAAATTATTCAGAGGGGGGGGGGGGGCTCAACTGGCTAGGGTGCTGGAGGGGGGTCCCCTCCTGTTGTCGATTTGTTTTTAAATGGCACCTTGAAATGATCCAATTTCCTGCTGTCTAATTATCATTTTGGCATAATAAAAGTGCATGTAAAACAAACAAGAACTTGAGTTTAGAATCAAGTGTGATAGACACACAGACAGACACACAGGGTTAAATCAAAAGTCTCTCAGACCACTAAAGTGGTGGGGGACATAATCTTATCCAGAAATTGTTTAACCGTGTAAGATGGGTGGACCTCCTATTTAACTTTGTTGGATATCCTACAAGGTCATCCTGTGAGATGAGTGGGTATTTATCAAACTTTGTTGTAATTGTATTATGTATACCTTGTTGAGTTTTGTGGTTCAACAACTGTCAAATAAGGCAAAGTCATTGATAAACCTTTTTTACAAATTACAAAAATAACAGTTTAAGCAACACTCTTTATTTTATGTTCTATCAAATATTATGTCATTTTTGTAACAAAAACAATACAACAAAATATATGCACAAGTATGTTCTTACAACTATTCAACTAATGTTATGATATTTGTACGTTCTCAGAAATGATCACTTAGATAATTCATATATCTCTTCGTACTATGTCTGGTTACAATCTACAACTCAGACGTGATGTCAGGAAGATCCATCCGCCTAGGATGCTTCCAAGCAAATTCACGTACAACATTGCAAATATAAATGTCCATGTCCCTATGGATGGAAAGCAGTCACAAAGCGAGAAGAGAATAGATAAAGTAATCAAAGAAAATTAATTACTTCAAAGCTTTCAATAAACTTTCGTTCCATGAAATTAAAAAGCACTTTAAACTTTATTTGAAAACATAGGTAAACCAAATTGTATTTTTTGTGTGTGCTTATAATTTAAATAAAATACAATTGCGTATTTTAAACTGACTTGAAGATCGTATTATTTTGTTCATAGAATCATCTTGAAAACGTGTCCATGGAGATCTGTACTATAATGACCCGGTTGGGGTACGGCGAGATGATGAGACGGTGGCGCGTTGAGAAGTACAGGGAGCATGACAGGCTGTATGCACTATCTTGTAAAAGAACAAGAAACATGACTGCAATCACAGCTGGGAGCAAGGCAGAGGGACTGACCTGCTATTTGGAAAGCGACTGGGACGTATTATTGGTTCTGAATAATGTCTTCTGTGTGGAAGCTGATATCATTCTGCTCAATTTTTCAGACTCTATAGATGTGTTTAGGATGGATACGATGGATGCACGTGTATACCCAGGGCACTGCATACTGTTACAAGAGGGACAAGCTCCTCATGTACGTAATACTATAATTACCAAGGCTCTGTGTGATAATGGAAATGGGGACGTTCTATTAAGTAGTAGCTTATTGCTAGATGAATTTTCGGCACTTCCAAAAACAAATGACGAAGATGTGGAGCATCATGAACGAGCCGGGCCGTCGCTGCCTGAAACATTAAGAGGTTTTCTTCATTTTGACAAAGTAATCGCACTACGTTGTTACTGCCCCAGCATCCTACAGAGATGGGCTGACAGACGACGTAAATGGCCATCACAAAATATAGTTCAGAAAGTAGTATCATTAGGAGCCTTTGTGACTCCGGTAGGGTTCAAGGAAAGCGATTACAAGCACATGGAGTGGAGGATCTGTTTCAACACCGGCGAGGCAGAACTTGTAAACAACCTTAACGACACACAAGCAAAAGTATATGTCATTCTTAAAATGATCCTCAGAGATATAATAAAACCAAAAAATAAAGAAATAACATCGTACGTGTTGAAAAACATCATATTATGGCAAGCTGAAAATACTCCACAGACAGAGTTTCATTCACGCAGCTTACTTTATTGGTTGCATGACGGACTGAAAAAACTTAGGACTGCTATTGAGAAAAAACGACTTTGCTATTACATGATTCCGGAAAGAAATCTTATGGAAGCCTGTGGTATGCATGATTACCAGCAACATAAATGGGTAGCAGATATCACGGACATGCTAGAGGAAGGGCCCAATGTATTCTTGAGACTGAAGAAATTAAGAAAGGCGATTGTCGCATCCCCAGAGCCGATGATGTGGTTCAGCAAAAAAAGGATAGAGCTAGAGATGCTGCGGCTGGAGAATAGGAATAGATATATGAAATGTACAGATGAGCATGGGAAGGTTGAGTACTCCGAGTTCATGCTGAAGAAGATAGAGAACCGCATATTAGATGTAATCAAAGAGGTTGAAGTGGTTGCGATATTGAATGGCAGTTCTATCAATGAACTGCAGGATATTGGCCACAGAATGCTTATGTGATAATAAATTAATTCGCTTATTTTGCACGTGTACCAATGCTACATGCACGATAATTTAGTCGCTGTAAACTGTTTAATATACAGACTGTATACTTGCAAACTGTGTGTATGAAAACAATTTACACGTGCAAAGTTATAGATGATAAGTCTTGTATTGTATATACTCAAGGATTTTCAGACGGCTTTACTGACAACAGTTTCTTAGGATGCGAAGCGAAACTAGTGCTGTGTTAAATATTTATTTTTTGCAATCTTAAAATAATCATGTAATTCCAGTAAAAACGTAAATCTGTGTTGACAATCAAAATGTGTAGCATGTATAATGTTACCACGCAAACAATCTTTACAAAGTTTCCGGATGTACCAACTGATGAACACAGTGTGCTCGCTACATAAAACATACTTACAATAAGCCTTAAGTTATTCTTATAATCTTCTGTCGGTGACCTTTCAATTGTGTTAGTAATGTGTCCGACAATATAAGCAGTAGGGCCCCAAGGCGCTAATATCAGACCCCACATAACTTAATTGTTAATAGCAGGTATAAATAACACGGTGTCACGTTATGGTAGGAATTTGTAGGCGGAATATTTTGGGATTACTGTATTGAAACATGACAGTCACAAAGTGCACATATGTACCAAATAAGCTTATCGATGAGGGAGAGATTAAAAAATAGTATAGTTGACACAAGGTCGGGTATGTTTGTATTGGTCAAGCAAAAGTGTTTAAACAGATAAAGATTGTAAATATTAGGGTGGTTTGTTTATCCCGTTCCCAGGGCTTCATTGACTCAGTATCTTTAGTAATCTAGCCAACCAGCAATAAGCACGCATAGAACACTGACCAATGGGAATCATAACTGAGCTTCACGGGGCAAATGTTAGAGGGAAATAGTGAGTTAGCATTTAGATCTAAAGGTGAACAGATGGAAAAAGACTAAATCATGTAGCAATCATAATATTTTTGTACAACTGAAAATATTAGTTATGCCAGACCATAAACTGGATTAGAAACTGATATATGTGATGTTGAATATTTTATCCCACATTATGCAGAGAAATTAACATAAATAGAAAGGGACGGACTTGTCCCATGCGTGACACGGGAAAATGGTGGTTAATGCAAATCTCGTCATCATGACAATATGCGCATGACGAGAAATGGAATGATAGGCTACACACCAGTAATTTAAGAGTTATGAGCATTTGATAACTATGTGTCGTCCATGAACCATGAACGATTACGTGACAACGGTTACGCAAAACACTTATAAGAAAAACTGGCCTAATACCTTGTAGCCATGTTTTTTATACAAACGACAGTCATTTTCGATATCAGCCCAAATATAATACTGACGTAACTTGAATGTTGTGATCGACTATTATTATGCATGGGTCGACATTGTGACTTTCTAAAGGGTTTACCCTAGCCACAAAAGGAAACTTCACTCCTTAATTGCAGACATGTTTTGAAATGGGCAGGAACCATACCACACTCAGTAGACACATCATTACATTAGAAGTAACATACATTTACATATCAAATATGCACATTTTGTCATTTTAGCAATAAATATGACATTTATATTTGATCTACAGACACATGGTTTCACCATAACACGCCGCCTCTGAAAAGTTGTCATTTGAAGTGAGTAAATAAAACAAAAGTAAATTTAAATAGCTTAAAAACAAAGACACAAATCATTTAGAGAAAATATTTATTAACCACTGAATAGTTGATACCCGCATTCAAATGCCAAATTAAACGTTATGGGAGAAGGAACACCGATGTTATCGAATATTTCGTACTTTATTGAGTTTAAAGTAAATTATGTGCAATCCTTGAGGAGCGGTCATGCTCCATTAAAAAAGAAACCATTGACTCAAATTTTGTATTAATATGTGTTCGAAAATCTGGGAAAAACATCTGGTAAACAGAAATAACAGGTACATCGTAACATTAACTTCTGTAGTGCTTCAATATTGTCATATTTAGTACCTCTTTTACTCTTGCTTTGACAGTATACTGAGTATTGAGTTCAATTTTATGTTTATTTATAATGATCATATGTCTTTTTTTTCTAAGAAATCGTTGTTTTTTCATTCAAGTGATTCGTTTAAAATGATCATGGCAGATACTATAAATTCACACATTAATTAATATACCGATATATCCATCATTGACAGCATCTGTAACGTTTGATTCAGAAGTGCATGTAAACTGTGAAATCACTATAATTCGCTTTTAAAGAATGTTAAGTATTAACATATGAAGAACCGTTTTGATTTAACTGTTATTCTTATCTGGATTTTTGTTAGTTTTACGAACTAAATTAATTAGTTGAAGATTATTATCATTATAATAATTGATATTTTTAAATTTTCGTTTTAAAGTTTCATAACTTATTTTTGTCTGATTGTTTTCTCGTAAAACAATAATAATCATAGATATAAATATTTTAGATACATTTGGTGGTAATCTTGCATTGTTTTTATGTTGGATACATTAAAAATAAAATAACAGTTTAATAAATTTTATTTACACTTTGTTATAAATGTTTTGTCTTAAAGAGCTATCTTGAGAAAATAAAGAGATTATTATTAGTACTAGTTATAGTATTACTATTAGTATTTTATATAGAAGGTGCATACAAAAGGATATTGTTATAGATCACAACTTTAAAAACTATTTTTCGATCGATTATTGTATTCATAAACAAAAGCATACCCATTCTGAACAAATATCATCAAAAGTGGTAACACGTTTTTTTTTAAAGAATCAATATGGGAACATAGTTTTCGGACGCACTTGATCCAGATTTGCACATGGCTTAGACATCGCGCAGATAATCAATCTGACCAAGTTTCACCAATATTTAGTTATAGACGTGGCCTTTTAAATGGTAACAAAGCTTTTCTAAGATTTGACCTGGTTTTGACCTGGCTTTGGACGCACATAATCCAAATTCCAACTCGGCCTAGATATATTCTGACCAAGTTTCATGAAAATTGAGTCTTAAATGATGTGTTTATAGACTGGTAAAGAAGGTTTTCTAAGATTTAGCCCGGTGATCTAATTTTGGATTAATGTGGTACAAAGATTCGAATTCTTTCAAGATATCGTCCAGATAAACATTCTGATAAAGTTTCAACAAGATTGAGGTTAATGTATGCAATGAGACCGATGTGTTCGCAGTCGGTGTGCAGTACGCAGATGCCAACTACTTCACCCAGTACTTCTGCATGCAGAACAGTCTAGACGGGAACCACTTGTACAACTACACAGACTATACCGGAAATACACAGGTACGACTGAAAATGCTCTTAGGATATACGATCGAAACTGAATGTTAGGTTTAACATCAATAGCAGTTGTAAAGGATATACTGGTATCATGTTGTTTGCTCGTCATCGTCGCCGTCCGGTACTCCGGTTGTAGGATTTATTATTATTTGTTTTGCTTTTTCGATTTATGATGGTGCATTTATTGCCACCTTTAACATGACGTGTCGTAGGTAGATCAATTTAAATACGGAATGTGCAGTGCTCACTAGCCAGAAATACTGTTTTCATAAATCCACTTTAACCGTAGTTACACGTGTGAATATAAATGCTAAATTGTTTGCCAATTGCATATAGTATGAGGTAAAAAGGCAAAATTTCCGAGGAATGACCCATGCATTTTACTAAAACCATTGTTTAAACTGAAATGAATATGCTGTCTGACAAATCGGCACGCAGAGGGTACGACAGAAACAGTAATAGTTTCTTAAATTTACGTTTTACAATACCTTGATTCAATATTTAAAAGTTTCTTACTATAACCTTTTTTCTAGATGCTATGCGGTAACACGGATAGGGGAACTCACATTGAAATGTTATCGAGAGTGATTACGGCACGTTACTTCCGTGTGTATCCCCTAACGTGGAATACGTCATACAGGTCTGCGTTCAGACTGGAGATGTACGGATGCTACAGCTATAAGGCCGGTCATGGATTTTGTAATACTATTCTAGCGTAAATGTCGAAGAAATTGCTACAAACTTATCATAAAATCCGCACGTGATCACTTCATATGAGCCTTACTCTATGAAAACGGGGCTAAATACATGTCACGCGATCACTTCATATGAGCATCATTGTAGGAAAATGGGGCTAAATGCATCACGTTATCACTTCATATAAGCCTCGCTCTAGGAAAACGGGGCTAAATACATGTGCGTAAATTATGGTAATCAGGGACATCCGTCTTTACTGGATTTTCGATAAGACGAGACTTCATCGAAACATAAAAATTATATAGAAGCGGAATGTGTCGTCCCAGATTAGCCTGTGCGAACAATAGAGGCTAATGTGGGACGACACTTAACGCACATGCATTAAGCCCCGTTTTTCGAGAGCGAAGCAAATATACTAATATGATTCGTGCTCATGTTTCTGAAAATAAATAACACGATAACATTCTGCGTATCTAGAAATCTTCCTATTAATACAATGTACCTGCGAGTTCGCATAGTAAAATGTAGTTCTAAGCACAGGTGCTATTTTTAAACAACATGTAATAATTATTTCCATAGTATCGCTATTTATCGAAAATTGATCCAGTCTTTGTGTTTCGGTGTGTCTGTTTAACATCACGAGTTAACCTAAAGTGATTTCAGTATTTCCAACCAAAAATCAATATCGTTATTCATTAGACGGTTATAAACGATATATTCTTCTTAAATTATTTTTTGCCTGCGCAGCTTTTTCTGTTTGAATATACCATATTTTAAGAACTTGTTAAATGGATAACTTTATACCCTCCGCAGTTGATTAGGATGTGCGAGTGTGTCACACAGTAAAAACTGTCGGTAGTAATTTATGCATTCAAATATAAATTACAGGTAAAGAACAAAATCAAGACTTATAAAATATACAATAATTTTTATTTTTCCTAAAAAATTGAAGCACCATTTAAGTGGCAAACAAGAGTGTAATAAAAATGTGATATTCCTGAGATGATACAAAGAGTATTTTTATTCTGTACTTTCTGTTCATACTAGACTTAAACATTCTGCAAAAATACTAGAGTTCTGTAATAATTCGACAAAACAAAACGTGTGCGATTTCGTTTATTCGCCATCATGCTCGATCGAATTTTTCACATTTCTCAATCGATCAAGGTTACATACAACCATGCAAAAAGACTAGAGTTCTGTTCTAATTCGACAAAACAACACGTGTGCGATTTCGTTTATTCGCCATCATGCTCGATCATTTCTCAATCGATCATGGTTACATACAACCATATAAATTCTGGTTCTCAACTGAACAAGTTCAGTCGTTTAATAAATCTGATTTGTTTGAAAGAAATGCGTTTCATAATGTTTATGTTCGTAAGAGCCTTGTGCAGAAGAAAGAAATATAATAACACGATTTTCACCAATGGCATGCAAATAAACTATTATTGTTTACCAAATCGTTATTATTTTATTATTTTACCGACTTTGATGAATTTGGATTTGTTTAAAGAAGCAATTTCTTAGTTATTGCATATTGGGGAACGGGGCTTTATTACTGATATGAAAACAAAACACAACAAAAATATCAAGTCAAATATCAAATAAAAGAAAACCATCAAAACAATTAAATGCATGTGTCTATGGTCGAGCAATTTTAAGACATCTTTACATCTATATTGTATATACTTTTTTTATAATAATTCGACAAAACAACACGTGTGCGATTTCGTTTATTCGTCATCATGCTCGATCGAATTTTGCACATTTCTCAATCGATCAAGGTTACATACAACTATATAAATTCTGGTTCTCTACTGTACAAGTTCAGTCGTTTAATAAATCTGATTTGTTTGTAAGAAATGCGTTTCATAATGTTTATGTTCGTAAGAGCCTTGTGCAGAATAGAGAAATATAATGACACGGTTTTCACCAATGGCATCTTTTGCGTGCAAATAAACTATTATTGTTTACCAAATCGTTATTATTTTATTATTTTACCGACGTTGAATTTGGATTTGTTTTAAGAAGCAATTTCTTAGTTATTGCATGTTGGGGAACGGGGCTTTAATACTGATATGTAAACAAAAACACAACAAAAATATTAAAACCATCAAAACAATTAAAAACATGTGTCTATGGTCGAGCAATTTTTAGACATCTTTACATCTATATTGTGTTCGCAAAAGTGAGGGTTTGCTGCATACCTTTACCCTGGTAACAAGAACCTCGAATACCAGTTAAGTTATTTCCGAACATTGTTAACGCACACTTATAAGCCTTTGGACCGTGCGGCGTTGTCCAATTAGGATTGGACCGAAAAGGTACTTCGTCTGCAGCGATCCGGATCCGCTGTCTACGGTAACCGGTCTTTGACTGACTGAAATGGTAACAAAATAAGCCTGAAAAACATGGAATGAAATTCGTATTGATTATTCACGGATTTGTTATATATATGACGTTAAGAACCGGTAATTATTGTTGTTTAAGAATACAATAACAAGGAACAGTCGTCACTTTCTGACTGCAACAAATTCAAAGTAGTTTTGATTTCAACAAACGATCGATCAAGCATCTTTTACTTTAAATTTCCGTTCGAATTGCAGGCTATAATTATATCAAAGTGTATGTCCATTTTGTCCATTCTTACACATCCGTTCAAATATGACAATAACGTAGTGACGTCACGGTATGTATATAAAGAGATATACACAAGTGACGCTCAACTTTGTTAAAAACCGTTTGCTTCCTACCCATCCCTCATTTAGAGCACCAGCTTCGGCATTTGTAGATCTATCACAAGTTTCATAAAATACCGGAAGTTACATATCTTAACCGGAAATGACGTGTTTAACCACCTGAAGAAGTGCTCTCAGCGATGGGATGCACTCAGAAGTTCCGCGCATATGCCAACCCCGCCATCCGTTCTACATCACTTCCAGGTTGTTGTGTGAACGCCCGAGCAAATCGTCCTCCGACAGAATATCGTTTTTTCAACAAGTAATACGTCTCCAACATTCCATAGCCTCTAAACTCAATTTTCCCCCGCTTTTCGAAAGAGAACCCTTTATTCACAAGAATCTTGTGGAAAAAAAGAAGTTTATCATAGGTGTACAAAAACGAATTGCTGAACTTAGATTTTAGATTTATACACACATGTGTAGACAAACTTGAATATTAAACCGCCTGGGCGTTATTAGTCGTCCCATAGCAGTATAGGCATTGGGTGTCATCTCTGATTAACCTGTGCGGAATGCAGATGCTCATCTGGGACAACACTTTCCGCTTTGTACTTGTGCGGAATGCAGAGGCTCATCTGGGACAACACTTTCCGCTTTGTACTTGTGCGGAATGCAGATGCTCATCTGGGACAACACTTTCCGCTTTGTACTTGTGCGGAATGCAGAGGCTCATCTGGGACAACACTTTCCGCTTTGTACTTGTGTGGAATGCAGAGGCTCATCTGGGACAACACTTTCCGATTTTTACCTGTGCGCAATGAATAGGCTCATCTGGGACAACACTTTCCGATTTGTACTTGTGCGGAATGCAGAGGCTCATCCGGGACAACACTTTCCGATGTGTAATTGTGCGGAATGCAGAGGTTCATCTGGGACAACACTTTCCGATTTGTACTTGTGCGGAATGAATAGGCTCATCTGGGACAACACTTTCCGATTTGTACCTGTGCTGAATGCAGAGACTCATCTGGGACAACACTTTCCGATGTGTACTTGTGCGGAATGCAGAGACTCATCTGGGACAACACTTTCCGATTTGTACTTGTGCGGAATGCAGAGACTCATCTGGGACAACACTTTCCGATTTCTACTTGTGCGGAATACAGAGACTCATCTGGGACAACACTTTCCGATTTGTACTTGTGCGGAATGCAGAGACTCATCTGGGACAACACTTTCCGATTTGTACTTGTGCGGAATGCAGAGGCTCATCTGGGACAACACTTTCCGATTTGTACTTGTCCGGAATGCAGAGACTCATCTGGGACAACACTTTCCGATTTGTACTTGTGTGGAATGCAGAGACTCATCTGGGACAACACTTTCCGATTTGTACCTGTGCGGAATGCAGAGACTCATCTGGGACAACACTTTCCGATTTGTACCTGTGCGGAATGCAGAGTCTCATCTGGGACAACACTTCCCGATTTGTACCTGTGCGGAATGCAGAGACTCATTTGGGACAACACTTCCCGATTTGTACCTGTGCGGAATGCAGAGGTTCATCTGCGACAACACTTTCCGATTTGTACTTGTGCGGAATGCAGAGGCTCATCTGAGACAACACTTTCCGATTTGTACTTGTGCGGAATGCAGAGGCTCATCTAGGACAACACTTTCCGATTTGTACTTGTGCGGAATGCAGAGGCTAATCTGGGACAACACTTTCCGATTTGTACCTGTGCGGAATGCAGAGACTCATCTGGGACAACACTTCCCGATTTGTACTTGTGCGGAATGCAGAGACACATCTGGGACAACACTTTTCGATTTGTACTTGTGCGCAATGAATAGGCTCATCTGGGACAACACTTTCCGATGTGTACTTGTGCGGAATGCAGAGGCTCATTTGGGACAACACTTTCCGATTTGTACCTGTGCGGAATGAAGAGGCTCATCTGGGAAAACACTTTCCGATTTGTACCTGTGCGGAATGAAGAGGCTCATCTGGGACAACACTTTCCGATGTGTACTTGTGCGGAATGCAGAGGCTCATTTGGGACAACACTTTCGATTTGTACTTGTGCGGAATGCAGAGGCTCATCCGGGACAACACTTTCCGATTTGTACTTGTGCGGAATGCAGAGGCTAATCTGGGACAACACTTTCCGATTTGTACCTGTGCGGAATGCAGAGACTCATCTGGGACAACACTTCCCGATTTGTACTCGTGCGGAATGCAGAGACACATCTGGGACAACACTTTCCGATTTGTACTTGTGCGCAATGAATAGGCTCATCTGGGACAACACTTTCCGATGTGTACCTGTGCGGAATGCAGAGGCTCATTTGGGACAACACTTTCCGATTTGTACCTGTGCGGAATGAAGAGGCTCATCTGGGACAACACTTTCCGATTTGTACTTGTGCGGAATGAAGAGGCTCATCTGGGACAACACTTTCCGATGTGTACTTGTGCGGAATGCAGAGGCTCATCCGGTACAACACTTTCCGATTTGTACTTGTGCGGAATGCAGAGGCTAATCTGGGACAACACTTTCCGATTTGTACCTGTGCGGAATGCAGAGGCTCATCTGGGACAACACTTTCCGCTTTGTACCTGTGCGGAATACAGAGGTTCATTTGGGACAACACTTTCCGATTTGTACTTGTGCGGAATGCAGAGGCTCATGACTGTGCATTAAGCCCGGTTATTCTAGAATGAGACTCATCTCAATACAAACTACACTCGGTTACAACTCAATGATATTTCGTGGGGCTTATGTGAATATTTGCGGGTTCTCATTGACTCTCAAGGCTGGAGGCGAGAACACATCTCGACCATGGCGACAAACCGACTTTCTGACCAAGCACACCGGTAACCATAGAACAAGTGTGAATACCAAAACGAAGCTAGGTTTCGGAAATTTATAATGTAAGATTTTCTTTTCAAAATCGCATTCTATAATGATTGTTATACTATTGGTGATTAAAGGAATGAAGAGAAAATATTTTAAATGGCGTCATCATAATCGTTGCTTAGTTATAACCACGAACATAATAAACAACTGTTCTAAATAACAGAATATCAAACAAAATATTGCCGGAATAGATTCGCCATCTCGCGGTGGCGTTTAAAATGAAACAATCGAACAAAATATCAAAAAAGACGTCTACATCATTGTTACGAAATTATCACCATGTGGCCATCCATTCTACCATTTTTTAAATAATAAAATATAAAACACACCATTACTTGGATAGATTCGCAATCAAGCGGCGACGTCAGGTCCCTCCCCATAATGCGCATGCCAAATGCTGTGTTGGCGATAGTCATTATAGATAGCGATTCTAAATAATTAAGAACCAAACACAAAA
This sequence comes from Dreissena polymorpha, assembly GCF_020536995.1. NCBI lineage: Eukaryota > Metazoa > Mollusca > Bivalvia > Myida > Dreissenidae > Dreissena > Dreissena polymorpha. The sequence continues at coordinate 6,278,402 of NC_068365.1, read as the reverse complement.
TAACGTGGATAGATTCGCCAGACAGGGGCGAAGTTTGGTTCCGAGCGGTTATGGCGACCCTCTCCGCATGCTTCTCACTGATTCCGACGCCTGAAACCGCCAGATAAGCGTCCCTGACAGACTTGACCTGAAATATGAGTAAGATTGCGTTCGTTCGAGAATCAGTCACCTAAATGTTTGAGCCTTGCTCTGGGAAAACGGGGCTTATGCATGTGCGTAATGTGTCGTCCAAGATGAGCCGGCTTTGTCCACATACGCTTATCAGCGACGACACTTTCCGCTTTTATGGTATTTTTAGCTTAAAAAAAGTCTCTTTCTTGCGAAAGTCAAGTTTATGCGGTAGGTGGCGCCCCCGATTAGCCTGTACCGACTGCATAGGCTAATTGTGGACACTTTCCGCACATGCATTAAGCCCCTTTTTCCAGAGCGCTTTTAATCCGCTTAACTGCAAACTAAAGTAAGTGTGAAGAAATCTACGAATTAACATCAGATTAAAACAATGGTAGTGCCATTTTCATGATAGATGCCATCTAGGGTTCGTGATACAAATTGTTTCTACTGCCTTTTTATGCAAGTAATGGCGATGTCAGTGAATGGATGTTCATGTACTTGTAAACCTGTAATGTTTCCCAGTAAAGCAATCACAACTTTAGAGCCACTTTAGATTGTATCAATAAATATTTCTCAACATTTTACAGAAATTTCTTTATTAAAGTGTGAATCTTCGTGATATTGTCAAAAGTCGTCTGTAGCGTGTTGAGGAGAATTATGACGTCACTGGGGGCGCACAAGGCCACCATAGGCAGGATATAAACGACGTCAAGAACAGCGCTGTCGCCAGCTGGTAGAATTCTAAAAATACAATGCTATGAAAAACTAATTGGTTCCCAAAATATAATGCTATACTCCCCCCTCCCCCGCTAAGATACTCGTTCAATTAAAACGATAAATAGCAAAATGGCAAAATGACAATTATATTTACCCGCAAACAGAAAATAAGGTGTTTCTTGTGCTGCGTATTGCAAGGGTTATTGGGGGGTATTTTGACATGTTTTTGATAAAGCAATAGAATCATTTGTATATGGATTACATTTCTTTTATGTAAGTATCAATTAATTTAATTGAATGGCGAATGTTTATGATAAAGTTCCAAAGCGTTTATTAAGGTTTAAATATGACGACTTCAGCAAAGCATCGGCAAAGGACCGACTAAAATTCCTAAAATTTCCTTAAAAAAGTGTAATAAATAATTGTTGTGTTAACGAAAACGTAATTTAACAAAACTAAAAAAACACATTATGCCGTCGAATATAAATGGCATTTCATTATAGTTTTTAAAAAATAAACATCGTGTGTTCCTCCATTCGGCGCCATGTCTCCTCGATACACCAGATCGATGGCGGCTTTTGGGAGGAAGGTCCGGTAGAAGGCGTCGCTCCGCCGCCGCTCATTGCCCAGCTCCCGCTGCAACCGGAATATCCGGTCCCGGAGCCCCGAATACACCCCTAGACTCCCACGCCGCGATCAAGCGGACGCCCGGCGGGTGGGGATTTCCGAGCCAGTCATACTTGCGCGCACGTTGTTCTCGATGTACTTCTTGTGCAATCATATTGCGACTAAAGTTAAACTTAAAAATAGCGTATCGAGGATAATTATTGTAAATCATTCATACTACATATCCTTACTATAAATAGTAACAAAATGACGTCGCGAGCGGGCCATTAATCATATCTAGCGGGCCAATATCAATAATATCGGCGCGCTTAGCCGAGCATATTTTTCATTAATATTAAAATAATCGGATCACGCGGTTTCAACTGAACAAATGGCGTCCACATTCAGTCGAAGCAAAAAATCAACACGTAATCGAACATAATTTGATTCTATAATACCACGTTCCACGCAATTTGGATAATACAAATATCGAAACTGAAACTGAAACTCTGCTGCATCTCGTTTGAATCATATATCGAATAATAGTTTAGCATTGTTTTAGAGAGTCCTATTTCATGCTGCAATTCAAATATTCATATTGGTAATTAGCAATGTTAATGTACGTGTTTACATTTGAATATAGGGTGAATGCCATTGATATGCCCCTAAAATAAGGACATATTCAGAAAATTTTACACCACGCTACTTCTTTATAGAAAAAATGTTTCGTGAAAAACGCTCCAGTGGATATCGAACCGGCGACCTCCCGATCGCTAGGCGGACACCATATCCACTACACTACTGCGACCTCGAAAGACATTGATGCTGATACTCAGTTGCAATAAGGAGACATTAAGAAGAGTCTGTTTAATGTTTAAGGTGTAGCATTTCTTAAAAAGCAAAACTGTGTCAAACAATGTTACACACTCTGACGCGTTGACTCTTGAAAACATCTTGACTAGATAACATGAGCAGAATGATTTCACAATGTACGCGCAAACGTACCTTTCACCACAAAATGAAGACCCGAACGCTTTGAGTCATACTGCAGGCTCATTCTGTCGATCGTCGAACCTTCATCGCACCGAAAATATGACGCAACAACATCTGGGAAATCTCGCTTTTGGAGCGCGTACATGGAATTCTGATCCTGATTTATAGAATTGTTACCAAGATTTCGCAGCATTTCGTCATAGCCTCGTTTCTGTAAGTAGGTCTAGCAGTATTTCCCCAGCATCTCCAAAGGGGTTCACGGGGAAGACCTGGGATGCAAAAAAGAAATAATGTTTGATTGAGAAACCATTTAATCCCTATTAGAGAAACGCACTATAAAAATGCTCGATGCTTAAATAGGCATTTTCTGCCCATATCGTGTAATATCAGACCATTATTTTACGTGCTATATTCCATACACAATATGTACAACGTCAGTTTTCTCTGTTCTTGAAATACCTATAAAGCTTAGTCACAGGCACATTATACAGAGTCAACAAGACACTGAGATTTGTTAATAACTCACCAAGAACGTCAACAACAAGAGAGATAATCGTGTCTGTGAGTTCCTCATTGTAGACAAACGTATTATCGAACTCCGACTCACACTTAGCTTGTTTTCTGATTTAACAAATTACAAAACAACAAACATGAGCAGCAGCAAGATTTTAAGTTAAATACAGAAGAACCATAACCATAAGCCATCGGCGGAACAGACATGACATGTGCATGTTTAATTTATGTTGTTCCACTATTTTGTAAGGCATTTTACCAATTTCTTAATTTGTGTGATCAACCTAACAAGGCGTTACTAAACATACGCTATACAACGTGCATTCTGATGTGATGTCATTACCACGACTTCCTCGAGTAGCAACCACGTCACAACATCACCTTGTTGCTATGAATTACACAATTGTTCCCGAGGGTTAGATAAAACGCAGCTGGAAAGAGTGGTTACCACATTAATTTAAACAGGGGAACATACCATATCTGTTCCACACATAAACGCACACATAATTTTCTACGCATAAACAACGACAACGACATCAATTAAAGAATCGTTACACAATCTTCTACTTGCGCAATTTTCGTTCTTGCTTGCTCCCCGCTTTGCCTCTAAATTATGAAATCCCGCAGAATGATGTAGCAATGACCCTTATGAAACCAACACATCAGGAAGAACCAATTGTTACATGTAAGAAAACTTTTATTTAGCGCAGAAAACGCGGGAAAAAAACGCGAAAATTAAGCTTAAAGTGTTCAAACATTTCTCTTTATATATAAATACACTAAAACAGTCAAAGCTGATATGTGAGTTTGAAATATAATACTGATGCGTGTATACACTGTAAATATATTTACAGTGTGTAATATGAACAGTTTCCATAAAACGACAGTTAGTAACATAACGTATGTACATTATCTATCTCTTACCATTTCGATATTGATGTGAACAATTTTAAAAAGCAACTTACTAGAGTCAACCCTCTATACAGAGAATAACAGGTTACTGTCCCATCAGGCAAGGCTTAGAATAATATAACTGCGAGGCTTGCCGAGCCGTTATTTTATTCGTGCCGAGCCTGATATATTACAAAACGATGAGACAGTAACCTGGTTTTCTGTTTATCATACCATCTTTCCCTAAAATTCTTCAAAACAATCCATTTAGTATATTAAAAATGTACGGATCCCCAATGATTTTTCTGGTCCGGCTTTTACACGTTTACATATATGTAGCAAGGGCGTTCGAAAACACGACACGAATAATCGCTTATTTTAAACATCGTATAGAGAAAACAGTTGTTTAAACTACGAAGGGAAATAGTACACCCGCTTTAATTATAAACGTCTTGAATTGGAGATCAGGAATGAACTGCAGCGACAAATTTAATCGAAGAACACCCTGTACCGAATTGTTTGGAGACGCCATTTTGGAGATGTGTATTGAAATTGACATTTTGATGATGGTGTCAATATTGACATGAGCGTGTATAATCGTTTATTTAAATAGTTGAGGATTAGCATACAGTTATTATTTGTCTTGACTTTCTGTGCAACACTTGCGAGTGCAATTACTATATCGATATTTAATATATATTGCCCATTTGATGACGTCATTTAACTTCTGTAGTGCGGGCTGTGGTGATTTTTTTTTAAATAAACGTTTTTGTGATTTATGACTTTAAACTAGAATAAAATATGAACGTTCTTGGTATCAAATTGTTTGTTTCGTTGAACCTGATTCATGTTGATAGAAATTGTCGACTTTATTGCAAATCCCACGTAATTCCAAACATTGACTATATAAGAACTTCCTGTTGACCATGATATAAAAAATATTTCAGACAACGTTATATCAGGCAGATCTCAATGCGGTGGTATGATAAAGATATTTACATCGGTAACAGTACCCATTTTGTACAAGAGGATAATAACCCTTTTATTAATTTATCGGGATTAAACGTGTTATATACTGGAGACCCATGCGCTCATAATTATGTGGCACAGATTTAAAAATCATCTGTGAAATTAAAATTTATGATCGAGTATTAACAAAAAAAAATGGGTCATCGTATTTTTTTTTTAATTTCAATACAATAAGCTTCGACATTATTGTTATACAGAACAATGCCTCCACTATATCTAACAGTGTTTTATGCTAGAAATTGCTTTTTAAAAGCTGAAAACAAACTATCCACATTGATTAATATCGTTCAAACTATTCGTCCATGATTCATACAAAAACATATATACATTTAGCATGAGTACTCAAAATATATAAAACAATTACTTTTTACAATTATCGTACGATATCCTTATTTCGAGCATGACCTAATTTCGACCACTTTGTTTACATTAAGAACGCGGCTCTCGTGATGATGTCACACGCATGCGCTCCGAATATTTTGTTTTACTAACATAACTTCGCTTGAAAATAATTACAGACACGACTAAAATAAGGATAAAAACAGTTTTATGCATTTAAAAATCTAACTTCAACTGAAATAATCCAAATGTATGCCAATTCCGTGCATTTGTTCGATACTCTTCATTAAACTTGCACATAAATTGCAGACCACTGCGCTAGTGTAAACACATACTTTCATGTATTTGATTCATTTTAAAGAATATTCTGTTACATTTTCACAATACCCAGAAAATGTTGCATGGAACAATCTGTGCGCGTACATCGCGAAAATAAGTGACATCCCGTATCCACATTTAAGGGGGTATACTACGGAATCAGGATAGGGCCAAGTTGAGTCTCGCGTGTCGACCTTCAAGGTCGACACACGACATTCAAGCGACATTCCCTCGACGCTCACTCGACGCGCGACAAATCAGTCGACAGTCAATATTTGCGTGTCGCATATCGCGCTGGGTTTTAGAAAAAAAATCGCAGAAAATCTTGACTGTCGACTGATTTGTCGCGCGTCGTGTTGAGCGTCGAGAGAATGTTGCGAGAAATGTCGTGTGTCGACCTTCGAGCGCGGCACTCGACATTCTCGCGACATTCTCTCGACGAACGACAAATCAGTCGACAGTCAATATGATATATCGCGAGAATGTCGCCTGTCGACCTAAAAATCACACGACATTCTCTCGACGCACGACATTCTCTCGACGCTCAATACGATATATCGAGCCAATATCGCGCAATTGTCGCTTTTCGACCTAAAAACCCCTAGGTCGACACACGACATTCTCTCGACGCTCTCTCGACGCGCGACAAATCAGTCGAAGGTCAATATTTGAGTGTCGCATATCGCGCTGGGTTTTAGAAAAAAAATGCAGAAAATCTTGACTGTCGACTGATTTGTCGCGCGTCGTATTGAGCGTCAAGAGAATGTCGCGAGAATGTCGTGTGTCGACCATCGAGCGCGACACTCAAAATTCTCTCGACATTCTCTCGACGCACGACAAATCAGTCGACAGTCAATATGATATATCGCGAGAATGTCGCCTGTCGACCTAAAATCAGTAGGTCGACACAAGACATTCTCTCGACGCTCAATACGACGCGCGACAAATCAGTCGACAGTCAAGATTGACTGTCGACTGATTTGTCGCGCGTCGCGAGAATGTCGTTTGTCGACCGGTGTGGGAGTATTCTTTTTATCTGCAAGCAAGGTGTTAAAGTAACGTTTTCAGCTTAGTAAAAATAGCGGCATCTAGTAGCAGCAATAACAACAGCAGCAGGAGCAGTTGCAGCATTAGCAGCAGTAGCAGTAGCAGCAGCAGCAACATTAGCAGCAGTAGCGGCAGTAGCAGTAGTAATAGTATTAGAAGGTGTTGTAGTAGTAGTAGTAGCTGCAGTAGAAGCAGTAACAGCGGCATCAGTAGCAGCAGCAGCAACAGCAGCAGCAGTAGTATCAACAACATCAGTAGCAGCAAAAGCAGCAGAAGTAGCAGTAGCAGCAGTAGCAGAAGTAACAGCAGTAGCAGCAGTAGAAGGAATAGCAGCAGTAGCAGTAGGAGCAGAAGTAGCTGCAGTAGTATTAGTAGTATTAGTAGTAGCAGTAGTAGTAGTAGCAGTAGTAGTAGTAGTAGTAGTAGTAGTAGTAGTAGTAGTAGAAGTAGTAGTAGTAGTAGTAGTAGTAGTAGTAGTAGTAGTGTTAGAAGTACTAGTAGTAGTAGTAGTAGTAGTAGTAGTAGTTATAGTAGTAGTAGTAGTAGTAGTAGTAGTAGTAGTAGTAGAAGTGTTAGTAGTAGTAGTAGTAGTTGCGTTATTGGTAGTGAGACTGGTAGTAGTGGTAGTGGTAGTGGGACTGGTGGTAGTAGTAGTAGTAGTTGTAGTAGAAGCAGAATCAGGAGTAGTAATAGTTGCAGTAGCAGTGTAGTGACAGTACCAACACCACCAGCAGTAGCAGTAGTGCTAGTTACTGTAGAAGTAGTATTAGCTGCAGTAGAAGCAGTAGCAGCAGCAGCAGTAGCAGTAGCAGCAGTAGCGTCAGAAGCAGCAGCAGCAGCAGCAGTAGAAGTATTATTATTATTATTATTTTATTTTTATTATTATTATTATTATTATAATTATTATTATTATTATCAGTTGCATTAGTTGTAATAGAAGTAGTAGTAGTAGTAGTAGTAGTAGTGGTAGCAGCAGCAGCAGCAATAGCAGCAGTAGTAGCAGTAGCAGCAGTAGCAGGAGTAACAGCAGTAGCAGCAGTAAAAGGAGTAGCAGCAGTAGCAGTAGTAGCAGAAGTAGCTGCAGTAGTAGTAGTAGTAGTAGCAGTAGTAGTAGTAGTAGTAGTAGTAGTAGTAGTAGTAGTAGTAGTAGTAGTAGTAGTAGTAGTAGTAGTAGTAGTAGAAGTAGTAGTAGTAGACGTAGTAGTAGTAGTAGTAGTAGTAGTAGAAGTAGTAGTAGTAGTAGTAGTAGAAGTAGTAGTAGTAGTAGTAGTAGTAGTAGTAGTAGTAGTAGTAGTAGTAGTAGTAGTAGTAGTAGTAGTAGTAGTAGTAGTAGTAGTAGTAGTAGTAGTAGTAGTAGTAGTAGTAGTAGTAGTAGTAGTAGTAGAAGTAGTAGTAGTAGTAGTAGTAGTAGTAGTAGTAGTAGTAGTAGTAGTAGTAGTAGTAGTAGTAGTAGTAGTAGTAGTAGTAGTAGTAGTAGTAGTAGTAGTAGTAGTAGTAGTAGTAGTAGTAGTAGTACTAGTAGTAGTAGTAGTAGTAGTAGTAGTAGTAGTAGTAGTAGTAGTAGTAGTAGTAGTAGTAGTAGTAGTAGTAATAGTAGTAGTAGCGTTATTGTTAGTGAGACTGGTAGTAGTGGTAGTGGTAGTGAGGCTGGTGGTATTGGTAGTAGTTGTTGTAGTAGTAACATAATCAGGAGTAGTAATAGTAACAGTAGCAGAGTAGGAGCACAAACACCACCAGCAGTCGCAGTAGTACAAGTTAATGTTATAGAATAATTAGCTGCAGTAGAAGCAGTAGCAGCAGCAGCTGCAGAAGCAGCAGCAGCAGCAGCAGTACCAGTTTTATTATTTTTAGTAATAGTAGTAGTAGTAGTAGTAGAATAAGTAGTAGTAGTAGTAGAAGTGGTAGCAGCAGCAGAAGCAGCAGAAGCAGCAGTAGAAGTAGCGTACCAGCAGAAGTATGAGTAATAGCAGTAGCAGCAGTAGCAGGAGTAGCAGTAGTAGCAGTACCACCTACAGTAGCAGTAGTAGTAGTTGTTGTAGAAGTAGTAGAAGCTGCAGTAGAAGCTGCAGTAGAAGCAGTAGCAGCAGCAGCAGCAGTTACAGTATCAGCAGTAGCGGCAGTAGCAGCAGTAGTAGCAGTATAAGTAGTAGTTGTTGTAGTAGTAGTAACTGAAGTAGAAGCAGAAGTAGCAGCAGCATCAGTAGCAGCAGCATCAGTAGCAGAAATAGCAGTAGCAGCAGCAGCAGTAGCAGTAGAAGTAGTTGTTGTAGTAGTAAAAGTAGCTGCAGTAGAAGCAGTAGCAGCATTTTCAGCAGCATCAGTATCAGCAGCAGGAGAAGCAGCAGCAGAGTTAGCAGTAGCAGCAGTAACAGCAGCAGCACTAGCAACATTAGCAGCAGTAGCAGCAGTAGCAGGAGTAGCAGTAGCAACAGTATTAGTAGTTGTTGTAGTAGTAATAGTAGTAGCTGCAGTAGAAGCAGTAAGAACAGCATCAGTAGCAACAGTAGCAGCAGTAGAAGTAGCAGTATCCGCAGTAGCGGCAGTAGCAGCAGCAGTAGCAGTATTAGTAGTTGTAGTAGTAGAAGTAGTAGCTGCAGTAGAAGCAGAAGCAGCAGTAGCAGCAGCATCAGTAGCAGCAGCAGCAGCAGTAGTAGTTGTTGTAGAAGCTGATATCAATCTTGACACTATTTCAGACGACATAGATGTATTTAGGATGGATACGATGGATACACGCGTATATCCAGGACATTGCAGACTGCTACAAGAGAGACCAGCTCATGCACGTTATAAAGTAATTGCCGAGGCTATGTGTGATAATGGATATGGAGACGTTCTATTAAGTAGTAGCTTATTGCTAGACGAATATTCGGCACGTCCATCAACACATAATGTATCAGTGGAGCAACATAAACGAGCCGGGCCGTCTATACCTGCTACATTATCAGGTCTAATTCATTTTGACAGAGTTATCGCACTTCGCTGTTACTGTCCCAGCATCCTACAGAGATGGACTGCCAGACTTCGTCATTGGCCGCCACCAGTCATAGTTTAGAAAGTCGTATCATTAGGAGCCTATGTAACACCGATAGGCTTTAAAGAGAGTGAATACAAGCACATGCAGTGGAGGATATGTTTCAACATCGGTGAGGCAGAGCTTGTAAATAACCTTAGTGACACACAAGCAAAAGTATATGTCATTCTTACAATGATCCTAAAAAATATAATGCAACCAAAAAATAAAGAAATAACACTGAACGTGTTGAAAAACACTTTACTGGTTGAACGACGGACTGAAAGAATTAAGGACAGCTATAGAGAAAAAACATCTTTGCAATTACATGATTCCTTAGAGAAATTTAATGGAAGTCTGTGGTATGCATAATAACCAGCAACATAAATGGGTAGCAGATATCCCGGACATGCTAAAGGAAGGCCCCAAGGTAATGCTGAGACTGGAGAAGATTTGAAAGGCCATTGTCGCGTCCCCAGAGCCGATGATGTGGTTCAGCAAGAAAAGAATGAAGCTAGAAATGTTGAAGCTGGAGTGGAGGAACAGACTGCCATGTACATATGATAATGGGGAGTTTGATAAATCGGATTTCATCCTGAAGAAGATAAGCTGCCGCTGGGAATATGTATTGGTAGAGGTTGTGCAAGGAATGCTCTTAAAGGGCAATCCTGTAAATGTGACTGATTTTCTCTTCAGAATGCTTATGTGATAATCATTTAAGTCGCTTATTTTGCACACGTATCAGGGCTTCATGCGTGATCATTTAGTTGCTTCTGTAAACGGTTTTATATAAAGACTGTGTACTTGCAAACTGTGTATATACAACAATTTACTCGTGCACGGTTATTGATGATAAGTCTTGAATTGTATACTCAAGGATTTTCAGACGGCTTTACTGATAACAGTTTCTTATGATATGCAGCGGAAATAGTGTTTCTTAAAACATTTTTTACAATATTGAAATAATCATATAAAGAGGTAAATACATCAGCCCGTTTTAACAATCATAATGTGCAGCATGTATACCAATGTTACTACACAAAGCTTGACAAGGTTTGTGGAATTACCAACTGATGCACACTGATCGCTACAAAAAAACGTACTTACAATAAGCATTTAATTATCCTTATTATACTTTGTTTGTCACCTTTCACTCGCTGTAGTAATATTCCCGACAACATAAACAGTTGCAAACATCAGACCCCACATAACTTAACTGTTTTTGTTTGTTTGTTTTCAAAACATTTTATTTCAAGATCGCAACCAAATAAATAAACAACATGAATTATAACACAAGAATATTATTTTACTCACCACAACAATAGGCGGATCCAGGGTGGGGGCGGACGCGGCGTACACCCCCCCCCCTTAAATCGCCAAAGTAAAGTCAATTCATTTAATGTTTCACACTTAAGTAGATCCAAATCACCTAAACTGGATGTCAGAGCCTTCAATATCACTAAAATCGTTGAGCTTCCGGGGGGCTTCGCCCCCTTGTACCCCCTATCAGGGCTTTGCCGTGCATCCCAAAAGGGGCCCTAGCTGACCCCCGGACCCCCAGCAAATCTTTCAATATTTCGCCCCTCATAACCAGAAATTCTGGATCCGCCCCTGATATCTTATGGCATCGTTATTATACATGTAATTTTGTTTTGAAAAAAATACATTTTCTAGTGTGTATAGAAAAACAAGGATGTATAAATTGTAACATAGTTTTTAGTTTGTACTAACATATGAACAATGCGTAGATCACATATTACTAGGCGCATATGATTATATAGATATGTTCAGTGTTTATAGACAAACGCTGATGTATAGGTTGTAATGACAGATGAAACAAGCATTGAGGAACAAACTTAGGTGAATATAATTATATTTTATGACACATGGGTACTTCATTTAATTTTATTTAGGTAACGGCACGCTGTAAATAGCATTTGTAAAAATGGCTCCTGCTATGCATGGACTGCATTTATTCATTTTACACTTGTACACGTATAGCTTTTGTTAACAAAATAATAATATGTATGGCTCAAGCAGACTTTGTTACATATCCAAAATAAAAAAATCAAATTTATATAAGGAGAAGATTGTCCTGGTAACATTTCGTCAATACTTGCTTTAGATTTATGACATTCCAAGAATAAATGTTCTAAAGTTTTCTTAAACAAGAACATAATTCTTAATCAGTAATTTTCATTTTATTCAAAAGACAATTTGTTCCAAGTATCATGTGAATTATTCTGTATTGGAACCACTGAACCTTCACATCATTGGCTATTAAAAAATGGTAGCTCAAATAAACAATTCCATTCTTATTCATTAATTATGGCATTGGTTATATTTCACTATTTTACTTTTGCTGATGATTGTTCATTATTATTATTTCGGATGGTGTATAGTCGTTTTGCCTTAGATTTTCTTTCAGTTTGCATTGCATCAATGAGAGAAAACGGGCTTGGTAATTTGTTGGTTGGGACAAGGTATACAATTTGTTTTCATAAATATCACCTGTACAAACCATGAGTTGATGAAAAAAAATATACCACAATAAAATAAGAACCTTTTAAAAACATTTACCCAAAAAGGGTTTAAAAAATATTTTAGATATATTTTAAGCATACTGAAAGCAGCAATTAAAAAGTTTATACGAAATACAGTGTTGTGATATCCATCCGATTTCACCTAAAGGTTCTAATTTTGAGTAACCATGTACGTTTAAATACTGGAATAAATTAATCCAAATTAATAATTTGTATTACTCATACACTATATTCCTTTACTTCTGTTTAAAACCTGAATTTAATATACCCATCCCAATAAATTTCTAAATAGGAAAACTTAATATTATTTAAAATGGTATTTCGAGGGGGTTGTTTGGCAATGATATGAACACGTGACCTAATAATGACACAATACTTGTTTTCACAATTACAATTTTCATCAATTGTTGTTAAAATTGTTCTTTTGAAATTTTGCAGATTATTTTCCATTTTAACATGTTTCTCATCGTAATTCATTTTAACCATTTTTGACGGGTCAACATGGGATTTGATTGCAAGCATATTAAAACTGCGTTGCATCCAATTTAATTTCCATTTTGTTTTAATAGTATAAAACTATATTGTTGCTTGCAAATCCATACACCAATTGTTTTATGAAAATGGTCATTAAGACTTGAAATATTGCAAAATTCTGTATAATAACAGTAAGTGTTTCATTGAAATATTGCCCAGTACCGTCTAATAAAATAATAGTATCTTCCGCAAACAAGGACACTTTATGTTCAAATCCATCAATGGTTATACCTTTTATCCTTGTTGTCTCTTAAAACAAGTGACACAACTTCAGAGGATACAAATATAACACGAGAGAGAATCTCCTTGTATGCAGCCCCTTTCAACAGGGGAAAGGTAAGATAAGTAACCAAACTGAGAAAACGCTGAGTTAAATCTTTATATAAGACCTGCTACCAACGTTTAATGTCTGGACCGAAATTAAAGAAAGAACGTGTACTTTGTACAGATGATCAAGCCAATTAATCGAATGCCTTTTGAATTATATTATGAGAAGTTAACCCGGGATCTCATTTTCTTCCGTATCGTGCATACTGTCAAAAATTATCCTTGTATTTGTCCCTATTTATCTTCCTTTAAAGATCCCGGTCTGGTCGTCATGAATCAACTTGTCCATGAATAATTTAAATCTGTTGACTTTTAATTCAGATGTAGTTTTATAAAACAAAATATAAAGTGTAATTTGGCGCCAGTTTTGTATAAAAAGGCCCTGTTTTACCACCCTTTGGGATACAGGAAGCGATGCCTTGAGTCTGTGTTCCAGATCAAGTTTCACTATTAAAAGCTTCATTTAAGGATCTGACAATAAAAGTACCAATCCTTTTAGAGGAACTTTTTATGGAAATCTGCATTGAAGCCAAAACTGTCTGTGCTTTTACTATTTGACATATTTATTAAATCTGTTGATGCTTCCTCTAAAGTGATGATACCTTCGATTGAAACGAACTCACTCTTGTTTAGTTTTTAAGAAATTTTAATCATTTTACATAGTAATCATTGTCATCAATACTACATTCATTTGTTTGCTTGTAAATAGACTGATAATAATATGCAAACATAATTAGATGGCTTTTCAACTGGTAAAGTCTACTGAAAGTTGGATCTTATCATACCTCCTGTACAAGTTTTTGTTCTGAATGATATTTATTTCTGGTTTCAAATTCAAGATTCTCATCTGAAAAGTTGTCTTTAAACACTTAGATTCGTTTTAATAATGTGCTTTCTATAAATTTTGCTTGTTTTATATCTATGCAAGTTGATTACTTCTTTTTAACTGTAATTCGTTGTCAGGAATTGAATATTTATTTTGATATTTATAAATGGGTAGTGCTTAAGTGATTTATAATATTATCATTTTTGCTAACCTTTTTTCGGAGAAAAACCGAGGTATTGTCATTGCCAGTTCGTCGTCCGCCGTCCGCGTCGTGCTAAAAACTAAACATTGGGTCTAAAATCAAAGTGCTTCCACCATTTAATTAATCCTAGGACTTGATTTCGAGCCTTCGGGCTATTGACCTTTTTGTAATCTAAGTAATTTAATACATGATCTTTAACTAAGTTAAATTCACCACATAAAATAAAAGCCCTATTTTCAAGTATTTCAATAACTTCAAAGATATCAGTTAAATAGGATGGTGAGTCATTCGTTGGCTCATATAGTTAAGTGATATACGCTAGCTTACAGAAATGTCACATGCGAGAAAATTACCATTGCAATTAGAAACAGAGTTGTGCATTACATGATTATGTGCTATTAATTATGAATAAAGCCCTTCCCCTAGAGTTTGATGAACAATGGCTTAAAAAGCATTCAGATCCCCATTCCGAATAATTGATATTATACATATCGGTCATGAAATCTGTGTTTTGAAGACACTATAAATTAGAATTTGAATCTTTTTAAACAATAAAAACCTTAAGCCTCTTTAATTTCCAATAACTTAACTGTAAATGGTAGGCATTGATAACATTTTTTCACAATAAGGAAAACTGCCCCTTGTAGCCATTTTTATAACAAACGACAGTCATGTTCGAACTCAGCCCAAATATAATATTAACGCAATTACTTTAATATTGTGAGCATCAATTATTATACATGGGTCGACATTGTGATTTTTATAGGGTTTACCCTAACCACAAAAGAAAACTTCCCCCCTTAATGGCAGACATGTTTAACATTTGGCAGGAACCGTACCACACTCAGAAGAGATGTCATTAGATTAGAAGAAATGTACACATACGTCTGAAAAATGAACATTTTGTAATTTTAACAATATATATAACATTTTTATTTGAGTTATAGACACATGGTTTCCCCATAACATATCGCCTCTAAAAAGTATTCGTTTTTTGTAGTACGTAAATTATAAAAAAGAAAATTAACATTTTAAATTCAATTTATAAAAAAAAAACTTTCATTTAGAGAATATATTTATAAAATCAACAAGCCAGTTGATCTCCGCGTCAAAATTTCAACGAAGCCTTTAATACATATGTAATTATGAGTCGGAAGTTTGGGGTTTTACCAATCCTAAAGATATTAAAGGTATGCATTTTTAATATTTGTATTGGTTAATACGCAAATTGGTGCGAAATACATTTCAATGTATTTGACAATGATATCGTAGTAGTAGTTAGATCTGTCAAAGAAATACTATAATTATTTCAAATTTGTATCGTAGAGCTTTAGAAGACCAACTGTAACTGGGTGTCGGTGTATTTCTGGTTTAAACGGGTATTTCTAAATCCTAAATATTTATATACACATTCAATTCTCATAAAGGATCTGTTAACGCATATGCTTTTTAAAATATGGCATATTATAAAAATATACACTAGATTAAAAACCATCTGTCACCGTTTAATACGTCTTCATGAATTTCGGTGTGCATGTTACGTAGTCACGTAGTCTGTACAATTGTTTTCGTTGAATACTTGCATTTGTCTGTTTAAAACATGACCTGAACGAACTGACCACTGATTGCTTGTAATTGTCTACAATATTTTCCAGATTATGTAATGATCTCCAATAAAACACGTGTCTTGTCTTTTAACCGCCAGCTTTTCGAGTATAATATTAGAATCGTGTTTACACAAATGAGTCAGTAAGACTACGCGTTTGTTCAAAATTTACATACATTATACAAGAAAATGTTTTAAAACTTCACAAACGCATTGCTACTTAATATAAACATCTTTTATGAATATGGATAATTAGATTATCCTATACAACTGATGAGATAATGACTACAACGGCCACCGGAAAAACTTTGCGAAACCGAAATTTCGCAAACTTAAGTACCCTTTTTCCTGAAGGTTTGCTTATTTGTGATAAAGTATAAGATAAAAGTCTAACTTGTGATTAATAATTGGTTATTTTTGCTTGTTAAATGCGTTTTCTTCACTATGAACTTTATTTGCAAAGTCGGGGTCCCATGGGATTTTTGTATTTTCCCATGGGATTTTTCATTATCCCATGGGAATTTTGGTTTCTCCCATGGGATTTTTCTCCAGCTTTTTTTATGGGAGAAAAAATCCCATGGGATTTTCGAAAACATAAAACACGTTCGTTTGTGCTTAGTTATCGATTTTAAGCATTGTTAAAGCATTTGTGCTTATTTTCGTTCAATTTACTTTGATAGAAAAAAAATCCCATTTTTTTATGGGAAAAAAAATTCCATGGGATTTTTTTTTCTGATTTTTAGAGATTTATTCATGTAACCTTCAGAAACACTACCTTTTAACAAATGATGAGCATTTCTCGCGATTTCAACGCGTTAAATCGTGTTTAAAAAAAAAAAAAAATCCCATGCGATTTTTTCCCATGGGATTTTTTCCCATGGGATTTTTTTGTCCCATGGGATTTTTTCCCATGGGATTTTTTTTTCCAATGGGATTTTTTTTAAGGTATAAGTTTCTAAAAGCTATATAATAATAATAATAATAATAATAATAATAATAATAATAATAATCGTGCTCAATATGATGAATTTGTACTTTTAAGCGACTAACATTTTTATTCGAGCCGATCGTCGAGTCCGAATGGTGAGTATAAGAGCAATTTACCAGTACAAATAAATCTCACTTGTTTAGAGAACGCTACCGTACTATAAAATAATCTTGATAATAAGTCATATCATTTATAGACAGAAAATGAAAACAGTATCCATATTGATGTCAGCAATGTCCCCTGCTATGATAAATATTGACAAAATGAAAAACCTTGACAATAATTCCGTGTCGAATACGCATTAGATTATAGCAATCAAATTCATATAAGCATTGATAAGATAATATGCGAAAATGGGTCTTATGTCAAATACGGCCAGCGTAGCTCCATTCCATAATGTCCGGTATTAAGTCACGTCAAGTTTCGTGGTCGAATTATAGCATAATAATCATTTTCACATTACGCGAATCATATGAGTTTCCCTACATATATTGTGTTAAAATTTATGTTACACTAATGTGCGATGATGAAAAGGGGATTTCTGTAATTCTACATTCGCCCGCCTAGTACCGAAATCCCCATATTTACGCCTTAAAGGGTCAATAGGTCATCGGTATGAATGGTTTTTGACTTCACATGAATGTTAAGGTGCAAAAAAATGATATTAATTTTAATTATTAAGCACTCTTGACAGCATTAAGTTGCCTCTCAGTGGGGATTTCGGTAATTCTACACTAGAACTTAAACGCGCGCCGGTACCGAAAACCTGCTGTACAAACCTTCAAGTGTCAACAAAATTATTATAGTGTTTTTTTTTTCATTAGCAACCCGTGACATGTATTATCTCCCATTCGGTTACTTCTTTTGGAAAATAATTAGCGGGGATTTCGGTACTGCTACATTCGTACGCCCAGAGCCGAAATCACCCATGTTTACGCCAATCCCCCATATTACGCCTTAAAGGGTCTATATGTCATTATGTTTGGGTTTTGGCTTAGCATTAATGTTGATTTGTACACAATCATATTAGTGTTAATCATTTAAACACTCTTATCAGAATATTTTTTCCATTATTAAATAGTTTATTAATGTGAAAAATGTGTAAACGAATGTAAAAAAGGTAAAATGTACATTTAAAACATTGGTTACACAAAAGTATATGTAAATATAACATGACATAGTAATAATAAGTCTTCAGAAAGTATTTTCCAAACAAATCTGATGAAACAAATGATATCGTACTACCTTATTTACAATATGCTATACACTTTTGCAATTTAGTTATCAATGTTTAATCAAAGCATAAATCAGCATATGTTGCCTCTTAGCGGGGATTTCGGTAATTCTTAACAAGCACATAAACCCGCGCCGGTACCGAAATCCCCGCTGTACAAACCTTCAAGTGTAAAAAAATACTGATTTAGGTTTAAATAAAGGGAACAATAGTATTTTTGGCCACCAAAAAGCACTTCCGCGTCAACAAAAAGATTGAAATTATGTCAGAAACCCAGCTTTTCATTGTATATATTGCAATACACCATCGGCCGCCGAGAGCGGAATACTGCGCTTGGCCGCTAAACAATGTGGATTGCATCAAATTAAATGTCAATTTTCGATTTTATTACAAAAATAAACACTGCCTTTTTATAAATATGTCAAGCACGTACACTTAACAAAAAAATCGATATATCTTTATGTAATGTAGAAAAGTAAAGCGCTTTATATATAACAATGTTTTATAATGTCTCTCTGGTTGAGAAAAAACAACTAAACAAAACCATGTAGAACATATAATATGTTTTCATAATTAAAAAAAAAAAATTAATGATGCACGTGATGTTTTATAATTGATATAAGTTCACGTGTCATTGAACGAGTTAAGGGAGAGATGCGAATTAAATTGCACATAATTAAAAACTGATACTATACTGTCAGCTTGATTTATAAATTGTGTTCCATCGCGCCAATATATTCATTGTTCCATGAAATTGTGTATAAAAGCAAAACGATTGAAATTATGTCAGAAATGCTGCTTTTCACATGAAATGATCTTTAACACTTTATTTATTCCAATCAGGAAAATAACAAATACAATAATAGGGGAAGTCTATACTGTGTATTAGAAACTTGTTGTGGTGATCCCTATCTTATCCGCTCAATACACATCCACCTGGCTACTGTACAGAAAAAATTCGATTTACTTCCAAAATAACTGATTTCATTAATTGCTAACTTGTTATCTACATTTTAAATTAACAACGATAATGGATCAACATCACCGTTGCACAATTATTAAGTTCACAGTAATCTGTACTTTAAATAGAGCCTAATTAAAGACGGTGCTAATAAAGAACAAAGCGTGAATGTGGATATTAAGAAATTAGATCCTTTTTTGCATGACACTGGCAGTATATCATTTTATCTTATATAAATAAGCGACATTTAAGACATGGATAAAATTAAAATAAGACACATTTGCATCTTTCATTTCTTGAAAAAAAATAAGCACGCAGTCACATATAAATAAGATACATTGAAGACACAGAAAAAAATAAATAAGACACATTTGCATCTTTCACTAAATTTTCTTAGAAAAACATGTGAAACTGAAGAAAAACATTTATTACTGACACATTATTCTAAAAGTCGACTGAAAACTTAAGTTCGAAGAGGGATTTACAATTAAATAAGATCCATTTTCGCATGATGCTGGTTGTAGAGCAAGCAATACATTTCTAACTGACACATTATTCTAAAAGTCGACAGGCAACATAAATTCAAAGAGGGAACCACAATTAAATAAGATCAATTTTCGCATGATACTGGTTGTATAGCAAGTAGTCACATATTAATTACAGCTTGCATTAGTTGCAATAATTCTGTTAAGTGCGCGTGCTTCTGAACGTTGTGTTAAGCGAGAGTGTTATCATTTTGTTAGTTTTATATTTTAGTATTATGTATGATTATTGCTTGTTTCGAATTTGAAATAAACGCTTTCTGGCAAATAAGCATCGTCTTAATTTTAATACAAATAATGAACATTTGACATACAAAATGTCCAATAACATACCGGCAATAACATTATATATATGTTAATTTCTTTGCATGTAAAACATGCATGATAGTTCTTTTTTCATATGATATTCCCCTGGTTGCTTACCGGTGTATTGGTGCAGTTGATAACCCCGCCGGGACTACAGTAGGGTGCTAATACACACGTGTATCGTGTTCAATACCCGATCCATGCTACAACGTGTAAGAACGGGAATTTCGGTAATTCTACCTTTTTAAGCTTGCGCACCTCTAATGGGCACATATCCAAATATAATTTAATTAATTATTTTCCTAATCAGCATCATTTCACTAAACTACATGCAAATTTGTAGGTAGGCTTTCCATGCTTAAAAAAAAATAAACCGATTTTTTCAAAACCAAACCTCACGCTCGGCTTTTGTCCAGTTTATTTTCACCCCTGGGGTATATAAAAGTTCCATAATTCATTCAAATTTCCAAATATGGGCATGCAGTTGGTGTGTACAGATGCAGTAAAGGTGTTTAAAGTTTAAACAAGATGAAATAAGTATTCGTTTACAGACATTTTTTTTACAAATTTTAATCTATGGAATAGCGCCATGCAATGTAAGTGATTTCAGCCAAGTAAAAATTGGGTCGGTTAAAAACAAAGTGTCATAAAATTCAAAATAGTATCATTTAAGTTATATTTTAAACTAAGTTTTTATAGAAACACTATATACAGCAAAAATACCAAAAAATAGACAAATTTACCGTTTACTTTTTGAAATAAAAATAAAAATGCAACATGCATCATTCGTATGTTCAGCAGTAAATTAATCAATTTAGCAATAACGTTGATTTAATTTTAAAATTGAAGGATGTGCATACAATTTTCAACATATTTAACAATAAACATAGCTTATGTGCTATATTAAATCAAATTACGTTAGAAAAGAAATAAAACGCGTCGCGAAAAGTATGCGATGTCGGCAGGAATCGAACCTGTGCGGGAAAATCCCAAATGATTTCTAATTCATCGCCTTACCCACACGGCCACGACAACTTCACATCTGTTTAACCTTAAATTAGATATATATAAGAAAACAGGTAAAAAGGCTCGCTCGATCTTTGAAGAAATCGCGAAATCGTATTTTTCAGATGATAATTGGATCAAAGTCAATATTTATAGTGAAAATAATGTAATCTAAATGAATAAGTTAAACATATATCAAAATTCGAAGTTTGAAAAAAATAAAATGCATCTCTCGGAAATAAGCGATCATTGAAGATCGGCAATGGCTTATGTATGAAGTGAAAGGACAGTTGAAAGTTTCCATTTTGCACGTTAATGATTCTGATAATATGGTGACAAAGGCAGCTGTCCTATGTAGTATTGTGTTTGACCGGAGAGTAGCGTGATCTGTGTCGGTGTTGGGCGCTCTGAGGGCGCAATCCGGCTACATAGGTACATAGGAACCTCTAGTGGCTATAGTCCATGGATCGGGTTCGGCAGACAGGGAACATGTAAATTTTTATATGTATGTTTTATATCTTAATTACCTAAACGTATATTTATCCTGGTTACTTATTTACTGAGGTTTGAGTTAGTCGCAATGATTATAGATACGTTGTACTATATTTAGTAAGTATTTGGAGGACGAGTGGCACGGGCACGCGCTTTATTATCACTTATGCAAGGAACGCGTTTTGTTTATATACGTATTTTTGATATTCCGATAGGCTTAAGGGAGGTAACTTATTCAAGTAAAACGCGATATTTTTTTGCGATGCATTTTTATAACTCTTGTTTAATTCATTACATACGAATATACAGCTAAATTTAAGATGATTTTTACCAGAAAAAAATTTCGGAGAAAGATATATTGAGATTTTGATATTCCATAGAATGCGAGTCTCCATATATATTTTCTATTGCAGGGGAGGTAATTTACAAAAATTTAAAGTCTCCGAATTGGTCTTTGTTGTATCTATTTACGTTTATTTTCAAGCTAATGGCGATTAAAAAATTAATTATTATTAGTATGTGCTCACATGGATATTGGTACGGATATATCGTGTTCATATAAGTGATACTACATCCATTTCATTCATCATTCAGGTCGGGCTACACAAATCTCGTGAAGAGGCCGTAAACAAACTCTCATACACACACTCTTCACTCATCGTGGCGCTCTCGCATGTCTGAGGCGATATATAAGACCGATTTCATATATAATACTGTATTCGCTGGTATTTTCGGTTGATATGTTTGATTGCTTAGGACGCAATGAATATAGTGTATTTATATTTAATCGAAGTGAGCTCATTGTTGTTTCTGGCGGTATTCAATTTCTGGTAATAGTTTCGCGATTAAAGACGTCGGTTCTCGGTTAGGTGTGGAATGTTTTTATTTGTTAATGTGTCAAGTGCTTAAAGGCGGTTTATCGCACTTTATTAGTCGGCGTTTCAAGAGAATGGGTAATAAATGCAAATCAGTAGGTGCTTAGAAGACTTAAGTACGGCAAGAACCACAACTCACTCTGCTAGGAACGATTACCACTGCCTGTCTGCAGCAGACGACAAATGATTCTGCTCTAGCAGTGAATGTATATACCAGCTTGTAAACGCCATTGGCCAGTCTAGTGTTTATCATTAAAATATGCACATATTGGCTGCTTTCATGGAAAACGAGGCTTAATGCACGTCAAATAAGATTAGCCTGTGCACAATGATAAGCATATGCAATGCGAACAAGCTAATCAAGGACGACAACAGCGAACAAGTTCAGTGCATTCAGCGCTTTGATTTATAATATACATTATGTCCTATGTTATATGGCGTATAGCTACTAATATATGTGCGTATAAAATATGTTAACCGTCTTTATTTTTTAAATAAATGAAATCATACTGAAACTCTACGAATTGAGGATTTACATGTTTTGATGAGCTGTCAAAGATTATTACAAACAACAATTATTATCTTTTTTAATGCAGACACTTTAAAAGACTGTGGGTGCGGACCCAGGATCCTGCGATAAATCAAACGGAAAGGTACTTTAGGTACTTAAGCTACGTTGAAGAAACTCGGACATTGTTGACGCCCTGTCTTCAATAAATACTGTTTTTGAGTGAGGTAAAACTTACAAATGTATTTGTTAGCCAATTGACGTGTATCGTGGTATTTTGAAATTATTTTTAAAATAACTGGGCTAAGCATTGGTTTCGGTAGAAAAGTACTGCAACAATTTCGCTAGATTTGAACACATTTTAACACTCCGCATTATGATATTTTGATTCAATTTTCATATTTATACCAAGTGAGTTTTCATTTGACCGCCTTGCGGATACAGATCCATTAGCATGTGCTTGTGTATAATAATAACAATTAATGAGCTAATTTACTACTTACAGTATCGTTATTTTCATCAACATCATCCTTTTCATCGTTATCATCATCATCATTATAAAACATAATCATCATCTCATCATTATCATCATCATCATCATTATCATCATCATCATCATCATCATCATCATCATCATCATCATCATCATCATCATCGTCATCATCATCGTCATCATCATCGTCATCATCATCATCATCATCATCATCATCGTCGTCGTCGTCGTCGCCGTCGTCGCCCTCGTCCTCGTCCTCGTCCTGCTCCTCCGCCTCCACCGCATCATCAGCAGCAGCATCGTCATCAGCAACAGCAGCAGCATTATCGTCACTATCACCAACAACATCGTTATGGTCGTCATCGTCGTGATCATCATCATCAGTGTCATCATCATCATCATCATCGTCATTGTTATCGTCGTTGTTCTCCTCCTCGTCGTCGTCATCGTCATCATCGTCGTCATCGTCATTCTCATCATGAACAATTTCAACAACCGTAAAACCTATCGCTCAGCTCATTTTTGCAGTGAATTCGGATGTTATATCAAATCTTTTTTATTAATAGAGTTTGCTGCTTAATGTATTAATAACTAAATAATAATGTTGATAATATTGAAAATAAATGGTTTCAATTTTATTTATCCGTTTAAGATGCAGTATTTGACCAAGTCAATTTGTCGCTAAAAGTATTCATTACACATTCAATCCAAAAAGCGTTACGAGTTGCTATTGAAACTATAATCGCATTCCGATAAAAATGGTGTATGTATTAGGGCCTGTTTAATTTCTACGCTTCATTGCAATTCATAAAAATATTTTTAAGGGTACCGGTATATCTATACACACTCTGTTATCCAAACAATCCTTGTGATCATAAACAAATAAACAATGAAATATAAATAAAATTAGATGATAAAAATGGTATCTTCCTTTTTGCTGTTGCTAGTTATCAACAGAGTAGCAAAACTTTTAAATATAAATTATATTCAATTCATAGCACGCTTAAAGATTTGAAGTTTATCTAAATCTATAAGCACAAACATATTTATGTTTGTTAATACAAAGCTGAAGCAGTTTTCTGATTGCGATTGAAAAGATGTGATTGTTGTTGTTGCATTAATAGTATCATTAGTTTGTATTTCCAGATTAGGTATTCCACCATACATTTTGTTTTAATCAGATGTCTTATAATTGGCATTGCAATATTTCAATAACGAGTAATCAACACAATTGACTTTATGTATTTTTAATTGTTTATCCATATTATCATTAACACTTGAGGGAAAAATAAGCTGTGTCATTTTTTATTTTTTATTTTACTTATGGTTCCGACAACTCTGCTTTTACTATATGCCGTAATAATTATAAGTTTCCGTTCACTTAAAGATATTGTTTTTCGTGTTGGAAAATTTAAATACGAAAAATATTTAGAGACAAGTGTGTTATGTTTGTTTGTCAATTATTTAATTGAAGTAGAAATAATACATCAGTGTACATAATTTTATTGTGTTGTTCCCTTCGTTCTTTACTTTAAAAATACAACTTAACAGCTTTGCAATCAACTGAAATAATATATAAAAAGTAAAAACAATAAACGTTTGGCTTTCTTAATACGATATCATTTCAAACGCTGTTGGAAGGAACCATTGCTTATTAGAGGTTTACAAGGTAATTTACCCAAGTACGCAAATGTAATGGTCGATTGCCCTTAGGCATGATTCTGTTTTATTACTTTAATCCGGTTGTAAAAATGCATGACCGAAGGGTCATCAGATAAGCAAAAACAGGGCCAAAATCTGATAAAATAGCGCTGTTTAACTGACTGTACGAAATTCCGTATGTCCGAAAATTTAGAATCATGAAAACATAAATATTTTGGCTTAAAAAGGAAATGTAGGAAAATTTAGAATGTAAGAGAAAATACGGTTTTATGGTGTTTAAATCGATTAGAAATAGCAAAACCTAAAGACATTATCTCAAGTGTGATTTTCAAAAGATTTTATATGAATGTACACACACGGTTAAACTAGTCTATTAAAATGCAATACCTTCATTGGTTCTCATGTTTTTAATATTTATTAAACATAGGTATTTGTAAACACTTGTTGTTATATAATATTGAAATGTACACGCATACTGAATATAAAATCATTAGCATAACGGCTAAGTTGGTTTTTACTAAGATTGCAATAGTGTTTATTTTATTATTATGAATCTTATGAGAATAATTTTGAAAGTATGACACAGAGTATCTGAAGAAGATATATACATAATCACATATGTTGTTGTTGTTGTGGTTATTGTTTCAATATTTTTATGAGTATCATACATTCAATGACGAATAGCTATTAATTTGTCATACAAACACCATAATAATTATTGGATTGCGGAGATTAAACAAATCGATTCCCTAGTAACTGATATAACTGATACATTTTTTGAGCGACAATTTGAAACTAAATCTAGTATTATTTAAATTTGATTATTTTAATTGCAGACTTTTTTTATTAACCCCAATTAATGTGTACGCAACGTTTCTTTTATTTAAATCGCTGAGTACGAAGTATCAAGCTATTTTTAAATTAATTGACAGTGATATTTAATGTATGTCATAATATAAATTGAAATCAATCTTAATTAAAGCTTGAGTGGTTGGTTTGTAATAAGTTTTGTAAATGTTGCTGTAGGATATGTATGCACAATAAATACTAACGCTCTGGCATATTGTGATGGTGATATGATTATATATTGCACAATGAATATGTTCTTGTGATAATATTGAGGCTATAATTAGTTTTTGAATTAAGCTAGCTAATTTCAAATAAGATACAAACACATCCCAATCCTAAAATTATCAGTAAGTTATAGTATTGTTTGCCTCTAGGCGCATAATTAATTGAAGGCCTAGTTTATCTGTTAATCCTCGCCCCATGTGGTGTCCCAGTGGGTACACTGATATTAATACACGATGTATTGGTCCACAATTAAATCTCTTATAAAAACATGTCTCTCAGGTGACTGAAAAATGGCTGTGTAGATACAACAAATACTACTACAACGGAGACTAAGATAACACATGTTACAATTAATTTGTCTTCCTTGCGTTCTTCTTATACGACAAACACTTCTAAAACAAAAAAGCAAAAAGCCGCTACTTCTACTGCTTCGGCTATTCTTACTGCTACTGCTACTGCTACTGCTGCCGCTGCCGCTGCCACTGCCACTGCCGCTGCCACTGCCGCTGCCACTGCCACTGCCGCTGCCACTGCCACTGCCGCTGCCACTGCCGCTGCCAGTGCTGCTGCTGCTGCTGCTACTGCTAGTGCTACTGCTACTGCCACTGCTACTGCCACTGCTACTGCCACTGCTACTGCCACTGCCGCTGCCACTGCCGCTGCTGCTGCTGCTACTGATAGTGCTACTGCTACTGCTGCTGCTGCTGCTGCTTCTGCTGCTGTTGCTACTGCTACTGTTACTGCTACTGATACGGCTACTGATACGGCTACTGCTACTGCTACTTCTACTGCTACTTCTACTGCTACTTCTACTGCTATTGCTAGTGCTACTGCTACTGCTACTGATTCTGCTACTGCTACTGCTGCTGCTGCTGCTGCTACTGCTGCTGCTACTGCTGCTACTAATGATAATAATTCTCCTTCTACTTCTCTTTCTACTATTGCTAGCGATGCTTCATAATTTATTTTTAAATGTATCATTTTGTTAAAACAGGAAAGAACTGTTATATATATTTTCTTAAAGGTGTAAAGAATCTAAACTTTTCTGCGATTAAAGTTTTATTTAACTGGATTAGTATAGGCCACATAACAGACGCTATTGTACTGATTTGTACTAAACAACATTTTGTCATAATCAACAGTTTTAACATGCCGCAGTTTCCTTGGAAGTTAACCTTTGATTGGAGTTATGTATAAAACATTAACAAGGTATTTGTTGACAGTTTGTCCTGTCACAATTATATATTAGTTGAGCCAAACGTGTGATAAAGATCCCTTTTGGGGTGGCGATAAATACTATTATATTGCCCCTTTACCGACTCGCCGGCTCGTCTACAAACGTTCATAGAAACCGTTCGGCCACTAAGCGCACCACTGCACGAACACTTGAAAAACGTAGAGCCTGCAACACTGGTGTTGTACCTTATGGGTATGATCGATGACGTCATAGCAGACTTGATGCCTATAGCACTCTACCCAGAGTTTCTGATTAACTGCGCGAATTTTCTACAATCGGTACTCTCGGGTTAGTCATCAAGAGAACTCCCCGCATTTCGTCGAACCCTAAACCTGGCACTTCCAAATTTCGCTTTCTTTATTAGTGAAGTGCTTTGGACGCTGATTAGGGTATAAATATGACGCGTTCAAAGAACTGAGAAATAAAGTACACCCTTGCGACCTTCAATGTCATTCTTGGAAACAAATTTTGTATTCACATGCATATATACATGTATATAACAATTTGACTTAATCTCTATTTATTTACATTGATTGTCTTTTGTATTTGTGCTATGTTTGTATCGTTTGTTTGTATCATGTACATCTTCAGAAAATGGAGGAAATAAAGATATATATATAATAGTATGTTTTATTTGACTTGACATCATTGAACCGGTTTATTCATTGATAAGATCGGGATCTCCACAGGTGTTTAATCTCGATTGTTAGGTGGGGAGAAGGGTCCGAATGATAATGTTGTCGTCGGCTTACGAATCACATTTCACAAGTTTTAGACAAATATGCATTCGTTATAAACCTAATTTAAGTATTACATAGATAATAACTTAATATCTTTATATTGATGAACTACGTTTAAGGTATAAAACTATAATTATCTATGTGTTGTGTGCCGCATACATACCATCTTGCTTTTTTAAATTTGATCACAACGGTCCGAAGTCATAAACATTCATTATGCATGGTTGCTAAAGCACAGTATATAAATATTACATGGCTGACAGGGTTACAGTAAATTTGTCAACTTGAGGAAATACTGTCAACCGAGGCGAAGCCAAGGTTGACAGTATTTTTCCGAAAGTTGACAAATTTACTGTCACCCTGTCAGACATGTAATATTTATTTTATTATACCGAATAAACTATTCAAACATGAACAATTTATATGAACCATGAACAATTTTAATATTCAATAATTGAATTGAATTTCAGCAATGAACAACCATTAATATGTTGAGTGGTTCAGATTTACGGGCAGAGCAAAATGAACTTCGCTTTATTCGGCACCGACCTAGTAATCAATTTATCCCATCAATTTTGTTAGTCGTTAAATATTTTTTTGAAATATATTACAGAACCAGCTTTCCGTATTTTATTTTCATCACTTGATTACGCAATTTATGACGTACCTGTGTGACGTCATTTTGGTGACGAAATATTTTGGGACAACAATATGGACGTGGTGGGGTTTTTTAACAGTAAAATATTTGTTTAAAGCATCGAACGAATCCAAAACGTATTTCGGATTGTTTGTTTGTCATGCATAACACCTTAAGAACACACACTGGAAGTGTAAATCGTTGTAACTTTATTGTTATTAGCATTGGATTAAAGTTGCCTTTGAGGTAA
Source organism: Dreissena polymorpha (assembly GCF_020536995.1). NCBI lineage: Eukaryota > Metazoa > Mollusca > Bivalvia > Myida > Dreissenidae > Dreissena > Dreissena polymorpha. Next base: position 6,249,786 of record NC_068365.1, on the reverse strand, counting down.
ACGTGTCGTTTATACTAAATTGATTTTCTTTTTGACTCCTGTCAAAGCTTAAATAATGGCATTAATCTATTCTACCGCACTGTTTCAGCTGCAATCGATATTTTAATTATCCAAATACAACGGACACGCAAAACTGCGTACTGCGCATGCGCGAATGGGACAGTATAATTTTCGAACATTCCGCACGTGATTGCTAAGGCAGCGGGATACAGTATTTTTTTGTCAGTATTTTTTTTTCACGCTGATGGGACGTGATTGCTATGGCAGCGGGATACAGTATATTTTGGACAGTAAATTTATTCCCGCTGGATCTGACAGTATTTCTATGTCACGATGGCATATGGGAGTTAAGCATTGTGAATAAAAGTGAGGTATAATAATGTATACTAACTAACCTATGTTTATTGTTGTTTGCTAGGGTTATTATTATTTTTTATTATTTTTTTTATTTGGGGGGGGGGAGGGCTTTTATAGAATATTTCAACTAGTCCTTCAATTAACGAAAAAGAAAATTGGTATAGGAAATATAAAAGAGTAATAGACAGCTTCATTCATGCTGTTCTATTATGGTGTTTTAACGCATATAATTATGTATGGTTGATGAAGCACATTGTATGCTACCGATGTTTATTGTTGTTTGATGATGATGTTAAGTTGGTGTTGCTGTTGTTGTTAATGATGATGATGAGGAGGAGGAGGAAGAAGAAGAAGAAGAAGAAGAAGAAGAAGAAGATGATGATGATGATGATGGTGGTAGTAGTGACGACGACGACGATGATGATGATTTTGATTATGATAATGAGATTTGAATTAAATTAATGCGCAAAGATTTTTCTTTTTAGCGGCAGATATCTGCGCTCGGCCGCTGTAAGGGTTATGTAATATTTGCAATCTACATAGGAGTCAATAGCAGATACCAAGCACCATATGCTTATGAGAAACAAAAGCAAAATATTGGCAATCGCTGAAATCTCGAATATGACTTAATCATTTTATTAAATGAAAACCGGTAACTATTTTAAACGGTTATTATATTGCAACAACTTAGCGTTGTTTATCCAAAAGACCATTGTTATAATTACAGAGACGTCAATAGGCCAAACTATTCAGGAACTATGATTTGAGTCGTCAAGGATAGATTTTGAGATCAATGTACGTCCGATGAGATTTAAAGGGAGTTGGAGGCGTAGGGACAGATTCGTTCGAGTACGCGATCATTTGAGAACAAATAATGTTGAAGCTTTATCGGAATTCCGGAAATTTGCGATCGGTACCGATTTTTCCAGGTTCTTTTTTATTGATTCTGATAAGTTAGCGGCCGGCACGGACATGAATATTAACTGACGAAAACCTCTTCGCTACTTTCCGAAAATCTTCGACATGTTGCAAATATCCGTAATATTCCGCATTGTACTCCCCAGAAATTGCAACTAGAAAGACTACAATAAATCAATTAGCTACGGCTCGGGCGGGGATTTACCTTTTATCCCTGTAAGGGACCTAATGCCCCAGACTACCGGCTATTTTTCCGGAATTCGAACTTGATACACTTGATATCCCTGAATTAAATATTTATATCCGCAATTTTGATCTCTAGAGTGCTGACTGTTAGTATTGTATTTGACTGGAATGACTGTCGATTATGTGTTTTTAAGATTAAAACAAGCTTACGAAGAACTTTGTGTTTGCTTTTTTGTACGCTTTCTTTTTAAAAATGTATTGTCCGCCACGGACGCAACAATTGACCAAATGTACCAGATTGTGGTCTCTTTAAAGTGCTATGTTTTTACTGCCGTGATATCTTTAACAAACTACACATTATTGATCGTGGACGTTTTATACTCTTATTGAATTTGTTTCCCCAAAACATGCTCTTCTATTAGTAGATGTTTAGGTGACGATGTTCTAATTATAGATCTTACACGGCCAAGAAACACTAGATAGGTCTTTGCAAAGAGAGCTGTTGGATATCGTGAATGCGTTCAATGTGGCCTGTTTATTTCAGAAAGCTATGTGCAATGTTTTATGGGGATTTCTATCAAATTGCCAATTGCAAAATTTGATTTAATTCATTCGGACCTACAAGCGGGAAACTTCTTCATTAAAATTCAATGGGCTTTTAAGAAGTTCGTTGGAAGGCCAAATTTGACGTTAAACAGCAACGCCGAAAAAATTGCTACTCAGTCTTATTTATCACTTTTTTTGTAAGATTTACCAGTAGACGTTCTTCAGTGAAATTAAGCAAACACACAGTGCCGACAAATATGGAAGGGTATTTAGGTAAAAATTACATCCTTCTTTGTGACTGTGTCATGATTCTTGATGGTACTTTCAATTAGTATGTAGACACCTTTTCATGCTTGATGACACTTACATCTTGCCTGATGTCCAATGTCTATTTACATTCTGCTTAATGGTATCATGCATGTGTACAGATGCAACATTCTTGTTCGTTAATTGCATGCTGCATATGTGTATGTTGGTTTGTGGAGAGAGACTTGTGCAATAGGCGCAGTGCATAATGGAATCAAATATTAATGCGTTTAATAAATTAACGCGATGGTAAGATGTGAGTTTCACCCAAGCACAAAGCAACATACTATCATGCATGATACAATGATGTCAATTGACAGTCATTCCGAAATGCTACGGAGGACTACGGAAATTTACGGCGTATAACGGAAATGTTATGTTATAGGAGAAGTTGCGCACCTTTGTAAGATATTTGCTACTGAACCGAAATTAACCGCGTGTTTGTAGACTTAACTTTTTTTTGGTTAATGACTTACCATAATTTTTTTACAGTAATTTACCTTCAATAACCAAAGAAAGTCTATGGATATATTTCAATATATGCTACTAATGCATGTATGCAGAGCTCCAGATAAGACGCTTAAAGTCGTTAAAAATTGAATTAAATTTAGTAAAAAAGTAGACTTAAATTCTGTGCGTACGGTTACACATTGGAAAAATAAAATAAGAATTCAAAATGTGTGATCATGCGTAAAACTCAATATCAATGCATATAATGTTAACATTTTATCAATGAGTTCCCACTCGTCTAGGCCCTCATTACAATTATGAAATCAACAGCACTTTAACGTTATTATGAATAACAGACCATCTTTACAACAGTCGAAAAGCCGAACGTTTTCCATTATCTGGCCCTTTTATCGCAAAAAGTCTGCTGTAACCCGGCAATTGTCATGAGCTCTTCTTAGACTATAAACCTTAATGCGGATGTGCCAAAAATTATATTTACCTGAAAAAAAAGAATTAATAATAGACTTTAAGGCTGGATTATTATAGAGTGTAAACCAAGATTTTGCTGAAAAAGTTATCTGGAACTTTGCATGTATGTTGAGAGGAAATCGATTACATAATTTCAAATTTACTAGAGTACTTTTATATTGCACCACATAAAATGCTATAAAACTATAATATTGAATTGCACATATAAACTTTATTATAGATGGGTAGGTATTTCGTGTCAATCTCTTTCACATATGAAAGAGATGTTGGTCATGCTGCTTTAAGTACATATAGATGCATGACACAATTTAGATTAAGCAAAATAAAACACTAGGTATTTGCCAAGAGTCAAATATATACGAGCAGTAAGAGCGTAATCGTGCACAGCGAGACTTACTCATGTAGAATTGAAACTCTTATTGCTTTCTTTCGAAATAATTTCATGTGTCCGATCTAATATGCAATATGCCCGGTGTTTTTTTTTGCGGATTATTGTTCCGTTTTAGATCCATAATTAACGAATGCCTCAATATTTTCAAAAATTAACACCGGAATAATGTTCACCGACATTTTTTCATACAGATTGGATATAAATATTATAGAGTTTAACAAAAAATACATTAAGCCCTGTTCTCCCGGCACACGTGCTGGACACACAGGTGGTTAGCGTGTGGCTATGATAATAATTAGTGAAAACATCTTTTTGAATGATAAATAATCATATTAAAACGAAAAATCAAATTTTCTATAAAAAAATCACTATCGTTTTATATATAACAAGGTATCCAACTCGAAATCATCCGAAAACGGGGTGCATCGTTTTGAGCAGCCATTACTAAATTAATTTTGCAGCGATTTTCATGACCCGGTCTTATTCAACGCAGAAATGATATTCCTTTTAGGAAATGTATATATATTGTTATATTTCTACACATGCTGGGTCAAATTTTAAGAAATAAAGCTATACATAATTCGCTTGACCCAGTTGTGATCGATCAGACCGTATTTATGAATGAAATCTCCAGTTGTAAAGACACAACTCCGCATTGGAGCAATGAAATCACTCTTGTGTTTAAAATGTCAGTTGGTTGAAATGTATGTAAACAAAGGTTTGAAAATGCGCTGGACAGTTAGTTTTGATGCATAATGCTACGGCAAGCACGGTAAGAATGTTTTTTTTTTCATACGTTTTATTGAATTATGGTATCGAGGTTCGTGAACTTTGCAGGGAAAATGCCCTTTTCCCCGTGAAGATTTCAGTCATGAATACTGTCTGATCGATCACAGCTGGGTCACGCGAGTTGTGTATCGTGTTATTTCTTAAAAGTTGACCCAGTATTTGTAAAAATATTGCAAGACATATACATTTCCAGAAAGGAAATTTATTTCTGCGTTGAATAAGACCAAGATCGTGAAAATCGCTGCAAAATTGATGAAGTAATGGCTGTTCAAAACGATGCATCCCGTTTTCGGATGATTTCGAGTTGGATACCTTGTTGAATATATATTTAACTTATTTTTTTAAAGAAAAGTTGATTTTTCGTTATAATATGATTACTTATCATTCCAAAATATGTTTTCACTAATTAGTATTATAGCCACACGCTAACCACCTGTAGCTGGACACTTTTAAAAAACACTATACAAATTCAAGTACTTATGCACTTAATTGATTGTAAACAATGACGGTAGAAATCCGTGCGTGGGAATTTTTCTGGTAACCAAGAGCGACGTCAACGTTCATGACAAACCTGTTTATATGACATTTATTTATTGATTTTTTCCAACTTGATTGAAAATTATGTTTTATGATATTTTAATACATGTAGATGAAGTAGTTGTTTTCTCAACGAGGAGTACAATAGTTGTACAGTACTAGACACGAGTACTTGTAACTTTCAGGTTTCTCTTTATACCACAGACATTATATAGTCATAAAATGATAAATATGTGTTTATAGAAATTGTAATTATAGCATGGTAAACAGACTAGAGAAATCTGAAAGTTTCACTCACAGGACTGTGGCAATGGGGGTTTGGGCTACTTTATAAATATGAGGTCGATATGCAATGCACATCGGTAGATTACGTCTACTGTAATTATTTGGACTAGGGAAGGGCCACAATTCCAACACATCAGCCCCGTTATGTCCTGAATAAAATACATGTATAATTTCTTGAGTGCCAATTGCATCTTACAAATATCAAAAACATTCACGGCAGTCAATTCATTGTGTAAACCTACTGGTCTTCATGGCAATAATGAACGTATTTAGTTTAATGGAGATTATATAACGAAGGGAACTAATTCAGCTTATTCAGTTTACTAGTCAAAATGATTCGGATGTTTTCGCTTTTTTTCCGAAAAGTAATTTATTCAACATACGGAAAATAAACGCGCGCCACCTGTTGTCATAATTTAGTAACTTGCATTCTGCTTACTGCCTGTTGCTAACTGCCGTTGTTAATGACGCTTAGTGGCAAAACCGATTTTGACTTGTTTCAGGAATAATGAACACACAAACATTGGATAGTCACCAAGCATGTTGAAACAATCATCAAGTATAACCGATAGAGAACAAGCATGTTGGAACTGTCATGAAGCATGTTAGAATAAACATCACGCATAATGTAAATATTCATCATGAATGATGTAATGTTGCAGCAATCATCAAGTATAAACGAATAGACAACAAGCATGTTGGAATTGTCATAAAGCAAATTAGAATAAGCATCAGTCATAATGTAAATATTCACCACGAATGATGTAACTTTTACCTAAATATCCTTCCATAGACATGTGTTGTTACTAAAATAGACATAGAGATTTGAGCATTGGGAGTGACCTAATCATACTGTGCTTTAGCAGTATTACGGAATACCGTTAGTGCCATCGTGGTTACACATTAAAATCCAGAGGGCGAGAACGCGAGAACGCGTTAGTACGATGGCGACAATGTGACAATACGATGATGACAGTGAGATAGTACGATGGCGACAATACTACAGTTCGATAGTACGATAATACGATGACGACAGTGCGAAAATACGATGACGACAGTGCGACAATACGATGGCGATAGCCGACAGTGCGATAGTACGATGGTGCCAATGCGATAACGCGATAGTATGATGGCGGCAATTCGAAAATGCGATGGCGACAGTGCGACAATACGATGGCGACAATGCGATAGAACGATGGCGACATTGCGATGATACCACGGCGACAGTACGATATTACTATCGCATTGTCGCCCCCGTACTATCGTACTGCCGCCATTGTATTGTCGCACTGTCGCATTGTCGTCATCGTACTAGCGCGTTTTCGCAATCGTACGAACGCATTGTCGCCATCGTATTGTCGCACTGTCGTCATCGTACTTTCGCGTTCTCGCATTCTCGCCCTCTGGATTTTAATGAGTAACCACGGTGGCCCTAACGGTATTCTGTACAGTAAAGTGCGTAAAATCTGGTTTGGAATAACAATTTATATGCCGAAAACAGATGTTGAAAACCCGACTTTGTTTTATAAGTAGTAGTCTAAATATACAATGAGTTTTCCGAGCATTAAATAAACATATTAAAATAAAATTCATGTTCGTATCGGTTGAAGTTCTTGTTAATAGTAGAAGCAAAGAACACAATAAAACGCTGATTGGGCTTACTAATTTGAGGCAAGAAAAAACACATCGCGCTATTATATATAACATATAACGCGCATCCGCAAAGTTCGAGCGCCCGTCTCGGTGCCGTCGTTTCCGGTGAAAGTTTCGCACAGGAGCTACCGAGTTTGGATATGAGACCACGAATCATGGCTTGACTTTATATATCAGTCAGAGTAGAACCTGACCAGACTGCGCGGTTGGACAAGCTAGGATGGACCAACTTTGGCCGCATATGACATAAGACCCATTTTCGCATGACGCGGGTCATCTGACCTTTATAATATGTATATAGCTTTGAATGGAATTTGCACATAGTTTTTGGCATGGACTTATTGTTATGTTAATGTGTTGCACGCTTTCAAAAGCAGAGGGCATATATAAGATCAATTATACTACGGAGTTCATTTTCTGTTGCAAAATGAAATGCAATAAAGATTGTTACTCAGCGGTGTGTACAGTATGACAGCGTTGTCTGTCTGCGATGCATTTATACTGGTTCTAAGCTGGCATACTCACCAATTGGACTCAACCATCTGCTCGAACAAGAAATGATAAGTTCTACTAGCATAAACCTTTAATTGTAACTCATTTTAAAAATATTCATGTTATTTATATTATTCAATTTATTATTCAAAATTATAATTATTATTTCCTTTTTTGTTGTTTTTCGCATTAAGAAACTTATTCGGCTTACCAAACTGAAAAATCCCATTGGAAAAAAAATCCCATGGAATAAAAAATCCCATGGGATTTAAAAATCCCATGGGATTTTTTTTTTTTTAAACACGACTAAACGCATTAAAATATCGTAGTTGTTCATCATTTCATAAAATATGATGTTTCTGAAAGTTTCATGAATAAATCTCTCAAAATAAGAAATCTCCTTTTTAAAATGGGATTTTTTTATTACTATATATTTATAATATATAATTGGCATAAAACCAATATACAGTCCTTAAATAACGTTAAAATACTTGCAAACGCAAATAAAACACGTTTTTTAAAATGTTCAAAATCCCATGGGATTTTTTCCCATTTGCAAATTATGGGAGAAAAAAATCCCATGGGAGAAAAAATCCCATGGGCAAATCGAAAATCCCATGGGAAAATGCAAAAATCCCATGGGATCCCCAACTTTGCTTATAAATTTCATAGTGAAGAAAACGCGTTTTTTGAGTGAAAATAACCAATTATTAATCAACGATAAGACTTTTATCGCATACTTTGTCTCAAAGTAGCAAATCTTTAAGAAAAAGGGTACTTAAGTTTGCGAAATTTCGGTTTCGCAAAGTTTTTCCGGTGGCCGTTCTACGTGGTATTCACTTTGACACATACATTCTTTACTTGTACATTTTCGGTCAGTTATCTAATATATTGACTACAGACACATATTTTAGGGCGCATATCTTTAAAAGTGACCATCTAGTAGTAAGTTACGGAGTATATGCAAAACTAAATCTGACGATTTCTAGAGAAATGTAGCAATGCAACTATTGTATTTTCATTGTTAATTTTAATAACTTTGCAATCAGGAGCATTGACTGCTTAAATGAACAAAAAGAGAAATGTTAAGGCAACACATCTATAAGTATATAGTTTATGAATAGAAGATGCCTTTCTTTTATTAGTAAAATCGACCTTCACCTTGACATGACAGGCCGCAAAGGTTTTCACAAACTAAGTCTGCATGTATGTATGATACACGAACAATTTCAGAATAATACCTCAAAGCAAAGTCAAGTTATTGAACGGAAACATGTTGTTCTTTTAAGAGTAACATACCCCACTACCTCAAAAAGGAATACTCAACTAGGTCTTCATGTTTCCTACCTTCACCCAATATTACTGAGAAATACCTCCATCCCACACTAGATCAGCATGTGAGCAACATACACAAAGAATGTAATCAGCATACCTCCGTCAAAACTGAAGTTATAAAAAAGAATAATTTTTTCAGGTAACCCAACTTGCCCAAAATGCATTGTCTCCATGCAGGATTGATATATGCCTAGTTTCATCAAGGTTGGTCAATTAAAACTATTGTTTGTAGTAAAACCCACACCTTAGCATATTATTTATAAGAAAACAATGACAATTATGTTGCTAATGTGCAGGTCTGAGCATTGGCATTTGGTCCGTGAACAAAAATAATTACAACTAAGGTATTGGTCAGTTGCTGATAAAAGACATTTAACACATATGTTAAGTTTCATTTCTATGTCTCTGGTAGGTATTGAGATATGCATTCGTTGAACGCATTAGATAACCTTAATTTGCAAAGCACGACAAGTAGCATAATCCTTAATTGCAGGTCAGGGTAATGTTCCTTGGTCAGTAATCTCATGAGATTATCATGAGGGTAAGTGTGAAATTAACCGATGTGTGTATGTTTCAATAGAATACCTGTAGTGAAAACAGAGATATGAATATGTTGTATTCACCAAAACATTACACAGACTTAAAAATGGCAAAGTAGACTAGCTAAAACGAGTTTACATTATGGTCATTTCTAAAGCAGCTCATTGTGTTGAGTTACACATTACATAAGTTAAAATACAATAGACAGACACGAGCAAATCTTTATAGGTCCCTTTATAGGAATGCATTATACTAATAATTACACAATGAAAAGTCCTGGCAACAACAAAGCATGATCGGCTTATGGCTTTAAATATCCAACACTGACAAGAGAAGACGTGAACATGATCATCTTGGTACATGCTTAAATCAATTAACGTAAATTTTGGTCATTTATAAACACACACTGTACACTGTGAATCTTGTAAGACAAAGTATGACAATATAAATTATTATTTTACAATATACCATTTTTATATAAACAGTTGCTGAAGTAAATGTGATTTGATAATAGATTTACAACTGAAAACAATCTACAAGACAATTACCATGTAGTAAAACTTGTTGCGCACGTGTGACTATGTGTCATCTGAGCAATGAGCTAAATGAAGCATTTATAAAAATTACTTTTCAAGAGTTCAAGGTCAGAGAGGTAGAATCACAGTGGACATCAATTAGTCTTACCATTGCATAAGCAGAGATTATGAAGTTGGGAAAATACAAGTAGATGTACATGATAAATGTTACGTACCACGTAAAACACATTTTACTCATAGTTATGAGTAAATTTATTATTCTCTATTCTCAAAATACTATTAAATTCTCCTGATCATTATAACCATATTATCATCATCCTTTCAACATCATTAACATTATCATACAAATAATAACCCAAAGACAAATAGGAGTGAGTGCTTGTATTTGACAAGAATTTCGACATATAAATTCAAAAAAACAATTCTTCTGACACCCGTTTATTTTCCATGTGCAACGGAAATCGACCTCGATGGCACCGCTCAGTTGATGAGTCTCGAGACGACTGTAAACGGTGTAACATCCTTGTTCAGATGTGTAAATAACTGAAACAATACTATTTAAATGATGTAGGGCATGTCATTATGAATACTAAACATGCACATGTGTTACATGTGAAAAAAGCAAATTTATTCATAACAATTCGACGACAAGTATATACCTAAAATCAAGGGTTACGTTTTGAATAAACTGATCCCAACCGATGCCCAAAGTGCACACAGGAAGCCCCCAGCGCCCATCAATCACGTTAAGTTGCTTAAATATTATACATTTACACATGTCAAACATTAATTTGTTAAAAGAAGTTGCTATCATCTGCAAGATTCATCAACCACCACCAATCAAGAGAAGTGTACATGACTTCACGTACACCCCATACAATAATCGGTAGTAATAAACGATTCAGGTAAAACCGCGAGCGGGAAACGCAACCCTACTGATCATTTGTTTTTCTGTTTTTCTTTTAATGGCAGGGGGGCGTATGAGGACCCATGGCTCAAGACCGGTGTCTAGGTGCCTTCATCTCCTCCCGAAACCTCTAATTTAAGAGAAATCTACAAATAAGCAGCTATTATTATACTGTAAAAAATATGTATTCTTTAGCAAAACATGTAAATAAAACATTAACAATCTCATTGTGCAAAGCAACGTAACAAACAAACACCAAAGCATCCCGCACACACCCCGGAAATCAACAAGAAATAATCAAATAACTAATACTATAAATCCATAAAATAATATTTAAAAATAATGTTGATAAATCATAAGTATTCCGAGTAATATATATACTAAAGCGACGTCATCACCTAACCAGTCATACCTAAACGAAACAAGACCACCGCCTTGCGGGTGCAGACCGCTCATCTATTTTCTTTTTAAAGGTGAAAGGACTCTCATTTTCAATCACAAAGGAGGGAGGGGTGGAGTGAAGAGGGGTGTTTAGTGTGGGGGCGTGGACATTTATTACATTATCTTCTAAAAATGCGGAAAAAATGCAAAAAAAAAATAATCGGGGGAGGGGGGATGGGTGGAGGGGGATTCTTGGGTGCGATGGTTGGACGGTATTTCAAACATAAAATAATAAAAATAAATATTTGTGTTTTTTAACCGTTTCAAAAAAAATTGGGGTGGGGGTTGGGTGGGGTATATAGTGTGAGGGTCTGGTGGTCATTTCTGAGATGATCTTTAAAAAAAAAGAATTGGGGGAGGGGGAATTCGGGGGGGATGGGGGGTATTCTTGGGTGTGATGTGGGGTATAGTATAGTGTGAGAGTGTGGTGGTCATTGGTGAGATGATCTTTAAAAAAAAAAATAGGGGGGGGAATTCGGGGGGAGGGGGGGGGGAAGGGGGGTAGGGGGAGTGGGGGTATTCTTGGGGCGATGGTTGGACGGTATTTCAAACATAAAATAATAAAAAATAAATATTTGTGTTTTTTAACCGTTTCAAAAAAACCAATTTTCGGGGTGGGGTTCGGGGTATAGTAAAGTGTGAGGGTGTGGTCGCCATTTGTGAGATGATCTTAAAAAAAATAGGGGGCTATTCGGGGGGGGGTTGATTCGGGAGGGTAGGGGGGAGGGCACGGGTGATGGTTTGGGTGGAGTCTGTTGTAGTATGTCAGGTAAGAGTAGTTTTGTCAAAGTATCAATCAAATCTAATCATAAATAAAGAAGTTATGGCATTTTGAGCAAAATTTAATAATTTGACCTTGAGAGTCAATGTCATTCAAAGGTCAAGGTAAAATTCAACTTGCTAGGTACAGTAACCTCATGTTAGCATGAAAGTATTTGAAGTTTGAAAGCAATAGCCTTGATACTTAAAAAGTAAAGTGGATCGAAACACAAAATTTAACCATATATTCAAAGTTACTAAGTAAAAAAAGGGCCATAATTCGGTAAAAATGACAACCAGAGTTATGCAACTTGTCCTTTTACTGTACCCTTATGATAGTTTGCGAGTGTTCCAAGTATGAAAGCAAAATCTATGATACTTTAGGGGTAAAGTGGACCAAAACACAAAAATTAACAAAATTTTCAATCTTCTAAGTATAAAAAGGCCACATAATTCTGTCAAAATGCCAGTCAGAGTTACATTAATTTGCCTGCACAGTCCCCTTATGATAGCTTTGATACTTAAGGAATAAAATGGAACTAAACACAAAACTTAAGCAAAATTTTTAATTTTCTAAGTATAAAAAGGACACATAATTCTGTCAAAATGCACACCAGAGTTATCTAATTTTGCCTGCCCAGTCCCCTCATGATAGTAAGTAAGTGTACCAAGTTTGAATGCAATAGCATTGAAACTTTCTGAGAAAAGTGGACCTAAACGCAAAACTTAACCGGACGCCGACGCCGACGCCAAAGTGATGACAATAGCTCATATTAAAAATAAATAAAAAATAGATGAGCTAAAAATTTAGTAATCGTAAAAATAAGAATACATTTTAAAATTAAACGTTCGTAACGTAAGAACACAAAACATGATAACACTGACATGTAAACATACCAAGATTTCAATAGATATGCAGGAAGTAATATCTCCAGGAAGTGAGAGTCTCAAATATAAAAACACATAACTTAAAAATTCACATTAAAAACACATTATGGAGTAAAAGATGAAACAAAATAATCAAGAAAACTTAGCTGCTTCAGACTTAAATGTAAATACACTTATCGACTTTATCGGTAAAGAAATCTGTTCGTGTTTAGATCCCATCTCACATGGACTAAAAAACCGAAATGAAATAAACTTAATATCGACTTTATCATTGCAAAATTATAAACGTAAAATAATGTAACTAATTATTTAGACATATATGTCCATTAAAGGCGGGCGGAGTTATCACCCCTTCGTTTGCCTTTTCCATTACTTTTGCCGTCAAATACAACCTCGAATGGCGACTCAATAGATTCGCAAATCATATATACCCCAAAACAAAAAACTCGTGCGCTTTTGCGCTAAAACTTGCACACACATACCGTGCATTAGTCGCGCTAAACCATTACCATAATCGCTCTTCTAAATAACATGTATAAAACCATTTTATACCGTATTTATCAAACCGAGAATAATTCCATTCATTTAAACGAAACAAATATACAATCAATCTTGTGCTTGCGACCACTTGAATTAAGCGACCTTTGTCTCATGCGACCACTTTGAATACCGTCCGAGCGTTTTTACTACATTTTCATATTGTATTAAGCGACTTTTGTCTTACGCGACCAGCGACCGCTAATTTAGTGTCTTTTGATGTCCAAGTCTTGAATTAAGCGACCGCTTTGCGGTAAAAGTGGTAAATCTGTTGACCATTCAGGTACAAATCAGTGTTAATTGTTTATCTAAGCCGATAAGATGATCGATTACTTCTTTGATTTTATTTCACACCAGCCATTTCCTTCGTCTCGATGACCGGTTCTGACCGGTGATAATGCTGACTGCGTATCAATTTGTGGTGTTGAATAATACAGTGATGTATTGCCAACAGTCTACGGATTAAAGAGTTTATTATCTGGGACGTTAAGTGACAATCTGTAATATGTGTCGAAATCCGTTCATTTAAAAATTGTAATTGTTATTATGCTAATAAGTTTGTGTTGGTAAATTTTCCAATCAGGTCTGTTTATTTAGTTTTCAATCGAGGTGTTTTATTTATTTCCCTATGTACCATAATAGAGTTAGATATATATATATATATATATATATATATATATATATATATATATATATATATATATATATATATATATATATATATATATATATATATATATAAGCTTAAATGCAGAAATTAAAATGTCAAAACGGAAAGTGTTAACGTTAAATGAAAAAAATCGGGTATTGGAATTGTCGAAGAGTAAAAGTTCATGTACATTTATCGCGAATGAGTTTGGAGTCGGAAAAACCCATTCTCTGCAGTGCAAACCATTTACATTGTATTTAGAATTAGAGAGAACAAATAAAACTAATTTTAGGTAAAACTTTCTTTTATTCATTTATTTATATTTAGATTCATTTGATTACACAAGCTGACATCATTGTGTCAAAAGGAGATAATCCTGCATCTGGATTTAAAATAAAAGGTCCGCATTTATCCCAATGTCCTTTTTAATTTAGAGACCATTTTATTAAGAGACCACTTTGGTTACTCGCTTTAGTGGTCTCCAAATACAAGACTGACTGTATTAATACAATAGGAAAGTAAAAAAGGCATAGAATCCAATACTTTGAGTCAGATTCTCTGTTGCAAATGATCTTTTTGTAGCTGAATATATAGCCATTCAATTATCAACCCATACGCTGATATTTATCCATTTCAGATCCCCTATGACTGACATGTGCCTCATTTTGTCCAGCTCACTTTTGGGATGTAGAAGTACTCAGTGAGATATACAAGGTGCTGGTTGAACTCATCACATAAATGACAGACTGTCGTTAGGGTAAGTACATGAAATAACTGACAGCTCTCGTTAGGGTTTGTACATAAAATGACAGGCCCTCGTTGAGAATAATAATGTTAAGACTGGACTTGTTATGCTGATGGTTGGGCAGGCGCCTGATGAAAAATGGGGCATGCAATTCATTTACGTTAGTTTTCATTGACCAACCTTGATTCAGAACTGAAAATATCAAGCTTCCAATCAAACATAGCTTGAATTTGAATTTGGGACCAGTCATATCAACGTCCACGTTTGCTCTACAAATGGTATATACATTGTTTTCGCCAAATAGGGTCAGTAAGGTCGAGGTTAAGTTTATTGCTATACAATTTATCATCTAATTAACTTGATGACAATTGATTTGTTGTGATGAAAGTGTACATGTATGCGGTATATAAATCGCGGGAAAACAATAGTTGTAATTTATAATAAAACAATTTGTTGATACAAATGGATATTTGTATACAATTTGCGCAAACATTATTGGATAGAGATGTGCTGTAATGTGATAGATGGGTTTTACTCGGATTAATGGTAATCTTTGTTTTGATGTCAACAGCACCTTTCTATGTTGCTAATGTTTTGTGATTGTTGAATTGTTGGTAAATCAATGCATTTGTTAACACTTCCTGTTTCATTACGATAACATTGTACAGTCCCCATGTCGATAGAGGGTTAGGCTGGTTTAATGTACAATACCTCAAAATATCGTGTGTTTGTAATACTTTCACAGCGCAACGCCATGAAATGTTACGATTGCACGTTTAGATCTTTATCATTCAAAGCTTTATATTAGACACGTTGAATCTCCACACTCCCTGTTTTGGTGTATGTTACATTGTTATTGAAGTACATAACTTCCCTAACGTTGCATTTGAAAAGTTGTTTAGGTATTTATATATAATAGGTGTTTTCTAAATTGTTATCAAAGTACTCAGAACATTATCCAGTGTGTGTGATGTTACTCCATACATGTTTGCCTTTCTAAATATCTTAAATCTTTATGAAGATGAAAGACGCAAACTGTGACTGTTTGATAAAGCTTGAGGTTATGCAGTGGTTTCCTCCTTTGTCCTCATAAATTATATTTATAAGTTGAATCTTCAACTATTAAAGTATTTAAGTTATAAAAATAGTACAATATTAATCAATTATCAAATATTGTTCTTTAAATAAAATGCTGCGTACGCTACGAGTTGTAATTGTTGCGCAAATAGAGTGTAATTGCAATAATACATTTATTTCAAAAGTTGTTTTTGAACGCAGTAAAGTATGGCAATACGATACACTATGTGTAATAGTGACAACCCGTAATCCACATCTTTGGATCCATCTATTATGCAGGCACGAAACATACCGACCAATTGTATGCTCTAATGGTAGTTTCGATAATTGTGCATCTCGCTGGTAAGAGACGGTATCCTGGAATCGCATCTTTTAGTCTGTCTGCCTGTCCATAGATTCATTTGTACCGGATGCAGTCTAACTTGTCACTTAACACTTTTCAACATTTCATATTCAAAATATCAGGTAGAGTTCTTATAATAATAAGTTATGTTTTTGTGATTTATACCATCCTACAAAATACAGCGGCGAAGGGTATTCTTGTTAATAGTTACTACTCTGATTGCGAAAAGATTTTAATCAGTGCAGCCCGTGAACAATTTGCCACGCCAATATATTGGTAACACTCTGTTGTCTGTAAATTTGCGATATTGTGTAAAATATGTTTCGAAAATTTTTGCTGGAACAGAGGAGTCTTCAGTAAATGTTTTGTTAGATGTGATTTAATTGTATGATGCATGTTTATCATTGAAATTACTGGTTTTGGTTCACTTGAGCTGTGTTTGAACCCTTTGTAACACGTACGCAGGGTTCCTACACGAAATGTGTTTCAGGTATGATGACATGTTTTGTTAAATACCTAATAGGTAACATAGATAATGTAATTTCCGTATTGTGCACGCATTGCAATTGTAAAATCGCTGAATGCAAGTTACACCTGCTGAAGCAAATGTATTTTCTTTACTGATACGGACAATCTACAATGAGATTATTGCGGGGTGCCTGCAAACAGGCATGTATTACAATGTATTACATGACATTAATCCTGTGCAATAACGTATGCATTTAAAAAAAAATATTATCTTTATATTTAATGAAAGTATGTGTCTGCAATTTAATGTCAATTTAATGACACTTCAAATTTAATGTATTGGATCAACATGTGTGTATTTTACAAAAAGCAAGGCGGGGTCCGATTGGTGGTGGGACCATAGGGCGGCAGGGTGCTGCAGTAATGACCTTTGTATACACAAGGGAACATCCGCAGCGTGACCCGAAACTTCTGGAAATGAGACCGAAATGACATTAAAGTTCTTGTTACTAAATTAAGCATGGATGTGATCATTTGTTTTATTTAATTATAATGGTTTATTCAACAGAGAATGAACTTCCTTCCTTTTAATTTAAACAATGAAACAATAAAGACGAAGTAACAACAAACAGGTAACATATGAGCAAACTGTAATTCATAAGAAATCCCCGAAAATCAATGTTAAGTTTATTTCGTTTTCACGTGAAACATCAACCGATTGGCAAGCTTAATATTTAAAAACACAGATGTATTCAACATATAATCAGCTTATACTTTTTAAATATAAATGATTTAACTATAATTCATAGGAAATCCCCGTAAAATCCATAATAACCTATTTTCGATTTAATTCGAGACATGCATCATGAACGTAGGGCATGATACACACATTCGAACAAACATATGAGTACTGCTATTTATTTTCCTTTTATTTTATTTTAACACTTTCATTAAGACATGCGTTATCTTTTACAGTACAAGGATTTTTAATATCATTAGTAACACGACTGTTTAAACGATATAGTTCTACAGACATATTTAACGTGTGCATTTTGACATGCTGACGATGAGATATTTACTAAATTGTTTTAAGAATCGATGATGACTTCATATATTTTTTTATTGAAAAAAGCATACATTTCTAAGAGGATTAATATTGAACATCGGGCTACATCCATAAAAATAGAAGTTATAATTCGCCTGTATTGACTTGGTCAACGGATATCCCCGTTACATCTACTATTCGTGTACGTTTGTGTACGGTTCTTGGTTTGTTATAAGATAATTTGTTTTGTGGACATATACTACTGCTTTATAATGATAGATGGATTAAAATGTATACACAGTATTCGTCTGCTTGATTGTAGTGCCAGAGAAAAGCATTTTTTTTTTGTAAGATCTGTTTAGTGTGGTTCTGAGCGAAAACATTAGTTGGAAAATTTATTATTATGTTTAGAATCAACATTGTTGATGTAGAACATATAGCACATACTCATCACAGGCTACTAAAAGTGTAGAGTTCATAAACCGCTTGCCAGCGATACTTATTTTGATGACTGTTTTGTTTCAAATATATACTACTCAAAATTTGCTAAGGATCACTTATTAATTTAACCTTATATACAATTTAATTTAATTTAATTGAAATTGTTATTTTGCAGGTTTTGATATAAACATATATGTTTTTGATTTTATTATTATGTATTGATTTATAATTGATACGTGACGCTTGCTTAATCTAGCTAAGTGTGAACTTCAAGTTACACATACTGTTAAAAGTGATCCTTAGCGAATTTTGAGTGTTATATATGTCGATTAATAGCGCTATTTACTGACACCGCAGCTTATATAGTTGTCACTCTCAGTTTTTACAATTACAGTCGTCATCCTCTTGCAAAAAAGATACTGAAAGCTATCCAGCAGACTCATTAATCATTATTCATATACATTACAATTTTTATTAAGTGGCTAAACTGACGGCCAATGCTGAGTCGTTGTACTACTTCCACTACTGATTACACCGTGCGCGATATAATAGTCACCAGGGACAACTTTGTGTTACTATGGACAAAAATTCTTTATAACAGAGACATATGTGTGTTAAAAAGAGTCCATGCATATTTAAAATATTTTATATAATACCGTTTTTACCGTCACTGTGGCCCCTAAATTAGAAGCTGTAATGCATATGAATAATGAAACTCAAGAAAAATAACCAGGGGAAAATTCGTGTTGACCAGTGGTATTCTTTCATTGAAGACAAAACGGTTGCTCTGTCTTTGCTGATATAAAGCTCTAAATAGTGGTACCATTATATATACAGGATTTGTTTACATTTGACATAATTTGTCGCAGTAATACCCCATAAATCCAAGATTTGGCTTATAACACCTTAAATGTACACTGAAATAAAAATACATTCATAGCGATATAATTATTGTTTATTTAAATTGTGTACAAGTTAGCTATTTAAAAAATGCTTTTATCACTGTGGATGGAATAAGTTGAGCGAGAATATGACACTGATTACCTAGGGACTAGTTTTCACCCAACCACCCAAATTTTGAACTCGACCGATATATCATTTGGATGAATATTCCAAGGATTTTTCCTTAAGATTGGTTCACAAATGTGGCATCAAGAGTGTAAACAAGCTATTTTATATGGAATATAAAAATCGCCTTTAAGCAGGACGAATCTCATCAGTGTCCATGTATATTTAAATCCGTGTCATAAATACATGACCAAAAAGCCTAGTTCATAGCATACATTTGATTTATTTTAGTATCAAGGTATTTCACTGGACTCAAATATAATATAATTTAATCTCCCATTAGCAAATTAAATTCACCAAATAATGAATTCAATAATGAATATAAGTAGTTGAATGATTTCAAATAATTTTCTTCTGTATGATCGCTTTTTCCAAAGAGAAACTGAGCAATCCACACAAAATGTTGTTAACGAACTCTGTACGAGATTTTATGTTTAAGTATTTTACTTCTTATTCATGATTAATTGATTTTAAAATTAACATTCCGCCTTAATAGCTTATCATACATATATATTCTTATTAGTTTTGAATGATTTTAAAATATAAATTTGTTTATCAAACTGGCTTCAGACGATTTAAAGAAAATGAGCATTTTTAACAATAAGAAGCCTTCATTTTCCACTTTATTTAAACAATAACTTTTCCCTGCATGATTGGTTTTTAAATACCTTAGTAGAAGTGTGTTACATTGGTTGATTACATTTTGGCAATTGCTTGATTGCAATCTGGCCACAAGACCCAGACCACAATGTCAGGATGAAAAATTACACGGTTAATACATAATCTTGCACTGAATGAAAACTTGACGTGGATAATTAGCCAAAATGAAGATGACATAAAAGAACCAATAATAAAGTTCAAGCCATTATTTCTACTTTGCTGGTTAAAAAAATAGAGACAGTAATAGAGCAATTTTCTGATCTGAGAATACCATTAATTGTATTTACATGCTTAATTGTGTAACCATGCAACTTATGTTTATATATGAATAAGAAGGACATTCATGTATCGTATGTCATTTTGATTTATAGGGATTCGATTTTGAAAGTGTCAATCTTATCTTTAGTAATGCGTAAACCCTCCATACACATAGCCTCCATATTTAACAAGGATGCAGACTAAAGAAAACGTTTCATGATTATTTTATGTTCAATGACCAGCTGGTAATTTTAGATAAATTTCGTATGCTACGTGCACTCTTGGTAACGAACTATGATACAATGTTTATATTATTTGTTTAAACAGTAATATACTATTATTTTTTTTGCAAAATTGTTGTATGAAATACAAACATCTCATTAAAGATGTAATTAAGTATGCATATATGAAATGTACATTAAACATATTGTATACTAGAACGTGTACGCGCTCTTAATGCGATGTGTAATGTGTAATGCGTTGGTTTGAATACGCAAATGAAATCGAAGCACACATATACAATGTATTTATTCAGCGTATGCATTCCATAAGAAAATGATTGTGTCAAAAACTATTTCTATTCCGCGTACCAAATTTCAAATATCTAAATGAACCTTAACCAGCTGCTAAACATGAGAGATTATTAATTTATAACGTCTCAATAAGACTGAGGTTTTCGATGCAATCCAGCTTAAAATAAATGTTTAAAGTTATGGAAGAGGCAAATGTTAAAATGCTGTAATAAAGTATCGTTCACGATATATTACTTATTTTTCTATTTCAGTATAGTTGGTCTATCGTTTCAATTAGTCATGGAAATGGAGTCTACCTTGTAAGGAAACACGTAAATATATTCAACGATTGTACCGATGGGCGCTTAATTTAAGCAGAAAAAAGGGATACCAAAATGCATGTTTATTGCTGAAGACGTCCGAAAATCATTCTGCAATAGATAATATCATTTTTATGTGTTTACGTGTTCTTTTCGCAAATAAATTTTTACATGTTTTTATTACTCATTGGATACTAAAGTTCTGTACTTGCACAATTAAGAGCAAATGAGTGTAGTGCAATATCTTTGATTGATCAATGTTCGACAAATGTGATTCTGACATATTGCATACTTTTAAGTCTTATTTTGATTTTGCCAAGGTTTCGATTAATTCAGTGAACATTCCCGTGTGTTTTTTCAAACTGATATAACACTTTTGGAATTTGTGTTTACTTCCTGATGCTTCAGATAAACGTGTGTTAACGAGTTGATATGAATGTAGGGTTAGGTAGGCTTTGTTTCGTGTTGTATGTTAGATCAGATTGACGTTTTAAGATTGCTTGTATAGAGATTGTATCTTGTGAAACTGTTCAAAAGATACATACAAACCTTCCTGGTTTCGGGTTTTTGTAAATTCCTTATCGATAAACATAATGTCACAGTGGCTGTTTGTGTCTCTTCGGTATTGATGACAAAATAACTTCCGTAAATTGTTGTTCACTACACTTCTATTATTGTCTTACATCACATTAACCACTGTGTGCGATACTTAACAATAGCTTGCTGAAGCTCTTGTCTGATCGAAACGAAAATGAATAGTTCAATTTTAAGAGGCTCGGTCCTTGCTTACAAAGATGTATTTTGGTCGAGATTTGATTTAAAATATTTCACTATATTTTTCATTGTAATTTGCACTGCCCTCATTTAAAACTGGTGATTAAATGGGAATTGACCATGCCAAAAACCTCTCTAACAATGCAATAATGTAACTTGCATGTATGCATTAAATTATTTTAAAATGCGCGTTGCGAATGTTCACGTACATGTGTCAGTGTGTCTTACATAATTGGTACGTGGCTATCTGAAAGGTCAATGCCAAACATTTAAGTCAAAATCAAAATACAGAACGTATATGTCAGGTTAAGGAGGTAAGTCCGCCAAAACTATGACGTCTATGTGCCATTTTGTATCTATGATTACCGGAAGTAAAACGGTTATTCAATAAACCTAATAAAAACACAATTCGTATTTTAAAAAATATTGCTTATCCCATTTCAAAGAAGCGCGTTCGATTGGGTTTTTGTTTGTTTTGTCTTTTCGAAGAAGATAAGTTTTTTTCGACGTTAAAAGTTATGATTTTTGGATGTAGGGGTTTATAAATCAAATATATGATTATATTCGAATAATCAAAATCTCTTATTCGAATATGATTGAACGATTCTCTACTATCCCGGGTATCCAACACTAACATAGTTATCTTCATGTATTGGTCATTAAAATTGTGTACTTCGAGAGCAACGGACAGTTCACGAACACACATATTCCGTAGCCCTCAACAAGATGAATGAATTAAGTAAACATCTGTATGATTGTTATAAATGAACCGAAATTAAACAATGCGTTTTATTAACCAAGGTCAAACCGGTTCACTTTTGTTGGCGAACAAACAACAATTGATTTATGAATATCAGATCAATGCAAATAATTACACCCGTAACGTTTTTGTGGATATAACTAACTCGAAAAACACGCTATTCAAGTAAACGTGTGAGTTTGTAAACTGACCGCCGTGATATGGCAAAAACAACGTTGAAAACGACGAAGTATCGAACTAAACAAAACGCAACAAACACCACAACAAACAAACACACATGGCATATGTTCAATATGCACAATAAATAACTAAATATGTTATGTATTTTGATAACCATCCATCACATGTATGAGATATGAAAATGAATAACATATTTGTTTGTTTACCATTATTTTACTTCGTTTATTATCTTTAATATTGTATTATTAACAACTGAAAAAATGTTTTTTTCATAAGCTGTATAACCGCCCTTAACGTGTGTGTTCTTGTCATCGATTGCGTTTATTTCAATGTGTAGTCTTAAATTACTATTGTATGTGTGTCTGTCTGTTTTTCTGTCTCTTTGTGTCACGATACAACCAATATGTTTGTTTTTTTAATGTTAAGTATTGGGCCTCATTTGTACGCAGTTGTACATTTGTCAAGTTATGTGAATTTTCAGTGTTTTCCGGGTTTTTTGTTTATAATACGGGTTTTAAGCAAGCGTTTGTTAGGCACATTATTCAGTGTGTAAGAAAATACATTTTAAGTAAAAAAACGATCAAATAGGTTTAGTTTTAATTAACTACGAGTTTCATATTTTTGTAAATTGTTATGTTTCTCTGTAAAGAAAGCCTTACGGGCCTCAGTAACTCACGCTTCTATTATTACGATAGCAGGCGATGTGTACATGATCGATTCATGTCTAGTTGTTTGGTCAGTTTGAAAATATGTTCAGTTCGAGTTCACGAACAGCATGTTTCTAGGTTGGCGTTAAACGCTGCCGGGCGATTACAAGAATCAATCGGCAGATGATTTGACATTCACGGACAGTTAGAGAATTGCGACTAAAGCACTAGTTGCGGAGTAAGTGTCTGAAACATACGGCATTTGGGTAAGTTAATGTATCTTCCTTAAAATGTTTGATACTCTTAATGGCTACGTTTGAAATAAATTGTTGTTTCGTTTGAATATTGCAATATATGCTTATAGGAATAACGTAAATGGTTGTTTGTCTGAACTATTAAATTAAAGTTCGCATTTTAACAGGTAAACGTTGAAGTCGTGTCTCATTTTTAAAATATTTGTCAATGCGGAAACTGACATACACCCGTTTAATTATTTGCTTTTGTACATACTCCTAGGTGTATTAGGCATTGATAATAATGACTTTGTAAATGTCTGTATCATTATCTTGTGTAGAAGCTTTATGTATCAGTTGATTGAACAAACCATACGAGTTTGATTTAATTGAATATTACATATCACGGTGGAGTATTTCATTGTTACTGCAGATGTTAGTTGGTGAGTTGAGTATCCCTTTGTCTGTCTGACTGTTAGTCTCGTCCGTCTCGTCTTTCAAGTCTGTCTCGTCTGTGTACTTTAAAGTGGCATATCGCTGGTATTTCCCCTTAAGTAAAGATTTGCATAAGTCCATTAATAAATCCTCTTTTTTATAACTGATTTTACATGCCCGATATAATTGTGCAATGGGCCATCTTTGTTATACTATTAAAATACATTACCCATTCGAACTACCTATTCTGAAACCATACATACCCCGAGTGCTCACTCAGGGTATATATGGTTTCATCTAATTGCACGTGGAAATGGGAAACAAATTATTCTAAATTTATTTCAATTTCATCATTTGAGATGGGTTCTTACATCAGGATAATTAAAAACTTGTTTTTAAAAATGTAGGACTCATCTGAATATTTAAGACTGCTACCTCGCATATTAGCAAATTGCACGTTACCTGCAAGTGAATTGGAGACTTTCCCAACGCAGCACTTTTCAAACTTTAATATTTCTATTTAAATATAGGATTTTCATTTAAAATTGTAAATGTGATTATTTGACTACCTTTTGTACAAGCTAACGATAAAATAATGCATCAATGACAATCGGACGCTTTATAACGTTAGGTTGGTAGCATGCAAATTGCAAAAATGCGCAGCTGCGCTTCTGAATGTTCATTTGAGCCATAATTTGTTGAAGTTAATTTTATATTAATATACAGAGGTGAAACACCAGCTGCTGCAGCAGTATGGCATTCTTATTATATAATTGCGTGGTCCTTTATTTAAGGCAAGTGACCAATTGCCAAAACAGCACGGCACAATACAAAACAACATACACACATAGTTGAATAAAGCTGGTATCACCGCTTTGTTACGGTCAATGCAAAGTACTGGGGATTTACACCGGCTTTAGAGCGCTTAACCTTAACCCTTAACAAATAAAAAAAAATCACTGAAAAAGTCAAATTCTCAGAATCGTACATCGTAAAATAATAATGTAACAAGTATAACGCATTAACTTAATTACCGACCTGATAATTTAAGGATTGTATCGTTATTATGCACTGAATATAGTCCCATGATCACATGTGCAATTTTAAATCAAAATCGTAACTCATTACTGATATTCAAGTTTGAATAGTGTTTCGTTCGAAAATTCTTAAAGTGTATCATTGTGTATATGTTTGTTTGCAAATATAAACTTGAGTTACACACATTGAAACTGATTGTGCAAACACAAAGCGGCGATCGGTGCTATTCTTCAACATTTTTAACACAAGTTTTTATGAATGCGCATTTTTATGAAATTGTGTACATAAATCAATCTTAAGATACCGTCAAACTTAAACAGAACGTCAATGAAATAAAGTTGCAGTGTAAAGCTATGTTACACAAATATCTATCGAAAAAGAGGCAGATTCTATTGTTTACATGTTGATTTTTAAAAAAAGCTTTCGAATCCATAAACCATTTAAAATTGTGTAAATGTCTTGAAAAAAGGCTTATATGGTAAACGTCTGAATGTTCTAAAATCTATGTATAAGAACTTAAAATTCTGCGAAAAAGTGCAAAAGAATTATACATGCTCAACTGATTATAACACACTCGGTTGAGCACGCGGTTTGCGATTGGTTCTCTTGTTATATCGGATCAAACCAGGAAACAAAACAAGGAGATCAATACTCGCCTTCTTTATTGACAATGTATCTACCTTTCTGCGTGAAAGTATCTGTTTATAATCGCCAAACATAACCATAATATACCTTAATTTGTATATAAATGTACTAAATATATTAACATCTTTGACATACTTCTGCTGTATTGTTTTGTATTTATTTTGCCCTTGCGGTCAAGGATAACCAATGAAAGTGCAATCACTTATTTCCAATGGGGTCCGTTGGTTTTTGCTGAAGAGACAGCAAGCAAAAGAGACTGTATTGGGATACAAGGAATCCGGGTGCGATACCCTAGCTCTTTGCGAATAGATACCTTGGTTCTTTTACGTGCTCAGTGTATAGCACCGATACACGCGAGAACTACCTGGGTTTCATACCAGTACATCTCTAGTTGGGTGGGAAACACTTGAAGCATTTCTGAAATTTCCAGTGCCCCGGTCGAGCGACTAAACATAGAAAAACAATTATTGACAATTAAATAAGCTCATACGATTACTGATACATCTATGTTTGTTTTATGTGTTACTTAAATGTATAAATAAAAAATATGGATGAACTAACATTTTGTTTGTTTGCTTACAAACTAATTGTATGCAGTTTAGACTTTTATTTCTGAATTGCTACACAATTACTAGTTTTTTAGTGGTAACGTAATTTCAACTAAGCGACACTACTTTGTCAACGGAAATCAAAATCCTTTGAGATACATGTACCTGTATTTATGTCATACTTCAATTGCAAAACAACTATATACGCTGTCCTTCAGTTCCACATATTTATACATTGATAATCAAAATTGATTTGACAAATCACATTATGTTTAATCATATTATGCTAGAATCAATGAATTTAGCTAGATTTATTTTAATTGAGACATACATGAAACAACATGTTTCCTGGGTAGGACCAGTGCTTGGCGTCTTAAGGGTCATTTAAAAAACACGCCCTCTTATGGGATCAATAACAAGACACCACAGTCGCTAACGGACACCGTATCCACTGAACCAGCTTTGAATAACATAGGCTAAAAAAGCACACAAGATAAAAGATCTTAAAGCTTGACTGATGTAAAACACTTTTGTCATCAAGCAAAACAATATAATTTGATTTGTTGGATGCATTACTTTTTTATTGAAAGTCTTGTAATGTTTTGTACACAATAAATTCCATATATTTATTACAATACATGGTAATCAAATATCTAAGCTTTTGTCCGTAAATTAGGTACCACCTATTATCATATTAGTGCAATACGAAAACTTTGAAATACTATGCACATACATATTAAACACGCGTTTTTAAAAGCAGTTCCTTTGTGTTAAGCAACCACTCAATACATACTTTTTGAAAGATAATGTTATTTTGAAAATAAAATACCGCATTAACCATCGATATTTGCCTTCTTAATGATCAGTTGTATTTGTATGAGAATAATGAAAAGCCAGACACATGAAAGTCTGTTATGTATACAAGGCAAGACATCAGCTCCTTTTGTGCTTATATCACAAAGTTCAATAGCGTTAATATTTTATCACTGCGGGGAATCTCGTGATCACAAAAGTACATCGTACGCACAAAATGGCGGGAAAAGCTCTCGCTTAATGACGACAATCAAGGTATTCTCATATTTTATCATATCTAAATTAATGATAACTATGCGCAAAGTACCCGCTTAGTCTCCTTAAGTACTCTGGTAATTGTCGTTTTTCTGAGATTTCTGTAGTTTTCTCAAACATTCAGACACAATAAACAATAAAAATAGTACATTATTTTGACGCGTTTGCTATTCAAGATGACAAACAAACAAATAAGTACAACAGTTTTTGCTTTCTAACATGCTTAGAATATTTCGTACAAGTTTTTCCACGTTGTTTAAGCTTTTTTAGATCTGTGGCGAGTAATTTGAAAATAGTACATCGTCTGAACGTTTTTTTTTGTTTTAGTACATCGTCTGAACGGTTTTGAGTACATCATCTGAACTGCTTCTGTTTTTACTTTTAATGAGATGTTTATCATAATAAAATTGTAATAACATCTGTGATCAGCCAAGCGATTTTTCGTACAAATGACGTTCCGTTCTATTCCGTTCTATTCAGAAAACGCAAAATCCTGTGTTATTTTGACATGTTTACATAGTGTTTAATTTTTATTTATTTTATGCTTTCCGGTGGTTTATAGAGAAATATCAGTGAATTAAAACTGATAATTTCACTGTTTCAAATAATGAAAATTATCAGTGAAAATAATCGATAATTTTCACTGTTTATGTTAAATGACGTCATTTTTTTAACGAAATGACGTAATAAAGCATAAAATAAAAAGAAAATTTGTTGGGTTCGGTGGTTTATCGATTTTAATTCACTCGTGATCATATAAAATATATATTTTCACTCGTGGCTGCGCCACTCGTAAAAATATTATTTTCTATGATCACTCGTGAATTAAAATCGATAATCCACCGAATCCAACAAATATCCTCTATTAAATTAAATTAATTAAATTAAATTCAAGTCACGCTCGAAAAAGGTTGTTATATATATATATATATATATATATATATATATATATATATATATATATATATATATATATATATATATATATATATATATATATATATATATATACAAGCATGAAAATGATGTAATAGGAGGTATGTCATTTGGACGAAAAATCCTTGGCTTTTCATATATTTATATTTAAAAAGACCAAATGTAGTTTGTAGTAAAACTAAACTGAACTTAACATTTCTATTTACATACTTGGAGCATGTGACATTTTTTTTACATACTTGGCGCATGTGAGAAAATTTAAAAATATAATGTTTGGCTCGAAACAGTGGCAGCTCTGAGCTTGCGGTGATTTTGCCAAGCTTCAATAATATATGTAGTATATAATATTAAATGTAAATGTTAGTCTGAATTACATATATGTGGTAATCGATATATAATTATTTTTGTGAAGATAAAATATTGATGTCATAAAATAAATTGGTATAATTAGATGTCTGTTAAATATAGCGGTTTTGTTTTTTCAGAATGCGTCAAAAGTCAAGTCTATCGCTTCATCGCTTGAAGAGAAAATGCTTGAAAACATCGCAAACAATACGATTAGTTACACCAAAATGCATTTCGTCAACTGCATGTCACACTGGAGTTTGTCTGCAACAAATTACACGCCCATTAAGTCACCATTTCGTTCACCATTGTATAAAGTATATCCACCCAAAAAGCGAACAAAAAAAAAAGCATTTCTGCAAGGGCTCTTTTTGAGCAGCAGCCATCGTGTGAAAAATATGCCGTGGCTTTCATGACGCTACTGAATCAGATTTTCTTCTAAACATTAACAATGGATCAGTCAAAACGAAAAGCAAACAGTTAAAAGGAATCGATATCGTGTGAATCTCAAAGCTATGATAATACTACAACACAAGCAGACAAGTTAACGAGATACATATTCGTAAAATAATTTGTACTAATGTATCTAAGATATGAAATATATACATCTCAAATATTAGCTCTTATCATATTCTACCACTTCCTTTTAATACTAATTTTATTAATTGTTATAGACTTTCCGAATGCTTTAAAAATGCTTTGTGCTGTTTTATGCCAAATACAAATTATGTTAATGTTATGTCATGAAATAAAGTTTAATGTTAATAAAGAAGTCATTATGACCTAGTGTTATAGTTTATATGCCACAACATATAGAGGCCCTCGAATACATGTATGTGTAATTTAACTGACTGGGGTCAGAAGTTGCCACACGCAGGAAGTTAAATGGGACTGATAAAATAACTTCCTACCTGACATGTGCCCAATTTGATGGGGGGGGGGGCAGATATTAGACATTAGCAAGAAAAAGCAAATGCACTTTACAAAAGTTATGATGCTTCAAGAGAAATCTACTGGATTAAGCATTTTGAGGACTTTTATATTTATTATCTATTTTTTTATTTATTATACCCGTCACATGAATGTCTTCCTATCAGAATACACTAGTATATTCTGACAGGAAGACATTCATGTACCGGGTATAATAGATGCTGTTGATAGCCTAGCGCAATGTTGAAATTATGCATTTGTACACTTCAGCATGTGCTGCATTACAACTAGTGCTTTGTGTATTTTCTTCATTGTCAGATATAAGTTACAATAGAAAACATCAGTGCAGCAATATTTTTTTATAAACGATAGTGTTAACAAGGTTTTGCTATAGCCATACACGGTAAACTGCCCAGCTTCCTATAGTGGCCATGTTTTTCAACGTACCATAACAATTTTCGAATTAAGCCGATGTATCATTACAAATGTTCGGACCAAGTTTCATGAATATTGAACTATAAATGTGACTTCTAGAGTGTAAAAAAGGTTTTACTATAGCCATGTGAGCAAATATGCCCCCCCCCCCCCTGGCGGCCATCTTTTTCAACGAGCCTGAACCTAAAAGCTGATATATCATTTAGTCCATATAAACGGACTCCCAGAGCCTTTGATAATTGTTGCTATGGCGGCCCTGGCAGTCCATATGAGGACAAATTGAGGACAATAATGAATAAACTTCATAAACATGTTAAATTTACCTGAATGGCAACCTACGGACGTCATCCTTTGCATGCATCCTATAAAAACACGACGATGTTTCAACACGTTTTCTCGCTGACATGTTTATGTTTAAATTTGAAACAGTGTTTACTGTATCGAATACCACATCGTTATCGACTTTATATGCTGGAGCACATAACCCGACGTGCAACATATTGGTGTACTGCGACCTAAACAATATTGGTCAATTTTCCAATATGGCGGATACAGCGTACAAAACAAAACCTAAGTTAATCAATAGAGAATATTATGTGAGTTTTGGATAAAGATCAAGTTTATCATGTGAGGCTTAGAACCGATGTAGCGCGAGGCTTGCCGAGCGCTAACATGGTTCGTTCCAATATTTGATTACACATGCATTTAATAATTTTTTTTGTCAGATACACCATAGTCAAATGTACCTTGAAATCGAAAGTGCAAAACATTTTAATATTGATACAAACTACATTACCCTCAAACTAGTCGAGTCAAGTTTTAATAAGTCAATTTGTAAACAAAGGCCTACGGCCCAAAAAAGTTTTATCCTATTACCAGATGAAAATCGATAGTATAACAAAGACCGTATAAACATGAGCATTATACTATCGCTTTTTTTAGATCAGATTTGGGTTTTTCCAAAATATTGTGAATATGTATTTGTCACCTACGGAAAGATAAAATCGTCAAAAAATAAAATAGTTGATAATTATTAATGGAAAAGGGGAGGAAATAATAGGAAAAATAGAATACCATGTGAATTTTGGATAAAGATCAAGTTTATCATGCTCGGCTCAAACCATGGAAGCGCTCGGCAAGCCTCGCGCCACCCTGGTTCTAAGCCTCGCATGATAAACTTGATCTTTTTCTAAAACTCACATAATATTCTATATATACATTAACGTTATTATAAGATCATAACATAGTTGTCAAGGTATTATAGAATTTTGATTTCGTTCCTAGAATGCCAGATTGTTTTCGCGTATGTTTTGATCAGCATTTGATTGAGAATACGTGTGCATATGCGTTATGCGTATTTACTGATTCATGTGAATATTGGTGCACTTTGATATTATATGTTATAAGCTCTATAAAGGTGACAAATCCAATTATTATGCATGTCAACTGGTCAAATTTTTACCGGATTTCAGTTACTCTTGCATAAAATCTGCTGATAACACAGCTTAGGTTCAACGTTGCCAAGAATTATGGAATATATACCCGTTTCATAATTGGAAGAAATGTTTACATTTTTGCAACTAACGTGATGTGTAGCCTCAGAGCGGTGACATATGCTCAAAATAGCCGAAAGAACCTTCCATTTTAATTCTATTTTAAACAACTTTTTACCAGCAGAAAGGTACTTATTAGTTCACAACAAACGTTTTAACCATTTAGAAGAGACCTACTTTGTGAGTAATACCGGAAAACGTTAACAATCATCGATATATTTTTGGTGACCTGAGTCAGCAATCTCTTGCACGACGGTCACATTACATTCACCTCTGTGTTGGGCTCGGAACGGACTATTGTTATGAAAGCGTCTCATTCATGTCATGATCATTCCAAGCGTTCATCAGTGAGGTTACAGAATACTAAACAATCTCTTGCACGACGGTTACATTGCATTAACTGCATTAAAGAAAACCATCTCATACCATGATATCTTATATCAGTCTTAATTAATTATTATAAAATTGATATGTTTTTTTTTATGTTAAGAAACCGACTTACATAAATACGTCGAAGCAATGCCTAACGTCACTCAATAAAAAATATGTACAATTGTTTACATTTGTGAAGTGCGTGGAATGATTACATCTGTGTAAATGGGCAATAAAATAGTTCCAAAGAGTTGCATTAAAACTCACAAGTTTTTTCACGATTTATCGTACATTATAAAGTCATATTTCTTAATTAAATGCATGCGATCTTAAATATCCACTCAAATATACATTGTATGCGTTTGTTCGGTTTTAGCTATTTGGTAGACAAAATGGCGTGCTGAGCCTTATGCAGA
Organism: Dreissena polymorpha; assembly: GCF_020536995.1. Lineage (NCBI taxonomy): Eukaryota > Metazoa > Mollusca > Bivalvia > Myida > Dreissenidae > Dreissena > Dreissena polymorpha. The sequence goes on along the minus strand of NC_068365.1, from coordinate 6,217,543 downwards.
GTTGTATGTGAGAGCATGGAACGACAACTCTGCGTGGAAATTGCTGAGTCAGTATCACTTTCTCTTTCCCGAGTTAACAGCGATGTAAATAAACGGTTTGTTTGTAAACACAATTGACTTGGAGGACACTTTATTTTGAGCTCAAAACAAGTTGTATTGCTCATTTTTTTTATTTTAATGTCCAATAGCATATATATATTGTGTTTTGATAACCTTTATAAATAAAATATGAAAATAATATTTAAAAATCGGTAAATAATTACGGATCTTCACCTTTATAGAGCCTTTAATGTTTATAAATACCACATGCGTACTGTTTTTTTCGGTTTCAATGACCTCCAGACCGTTAATTTTCATTAACAATATCAATTTATTTCCATGTCTATAAATCATTGTTCACATATTTGTGTATATAAGTTTACTCTGTGTATCATGTCAATGTTTACTGTGCTGATCGCTAAGTTTACTCTGTGTATCATGTCAATGTTTACTGTGCTGCTCGCTAAGTTTACTCTGTGTATCATGTCAATGTTTACTGTGCTGATCGCTAAGTTTACTCTGTGTATCATGTCAATATTTACTGTGCTGATCGCTAAGTTTACTCTGTGTATCATGTCAATGTTTACTGTGCTGATCTCTAAGTTTACTCTATGTATCATGTCAATGTTTACTGTGCTGATCGCTAAGTTTACTCTGTGTATCATGTCAATGTTTACTGTGCTGATCGCTAAAGAAGTGTAAGATATAGAGATTATTTGTTGGATCCGGTGGATTATCGATTTTAATTCACTCGTGATCATAGAAAATTATATTTTCACGAGTGGCGAAGCCACGAGTGAAAACATATATTTTCTATGATCACGAGTGAATTAAAATCGATAATCCACCGAATCCAACACATTTTCGTTTTATTTAATGCATTTTTCACAGTTTATATACATTGTTCAAGAGTTTAACTAAAGAATTTTGCTGGGATAATGACGTCATTTCGTCAAAAAAATGAAGTCATTTCACAATTAACAATGAAAATTATCGATAATTCTCACTGAAAATTTTCACTGTTTGAAACAGTGAAATTATCAGTTTTAATTCACTGATATTTCTCTATAACCCACCGGAAAGCGTTAAATAAATTGAACTACGTATACATAATTTCATTACACTTATGCTTTTGTTAACAATTGTGTCTTATTATTTGTTTAGCTCTTCGTGTATTTGGAGGAAATAAAGTAATATATGTCTAGAACATGCTTATAAAAGTACATAAGGGTTGTGTAAATATAGAATGAACATTATTCAGTTATTTATATTTCATAGATCTTGGCATAGTTGGTTTAAACATATTCACACAAACGCACATAAGCATGATATTCACAATCCAGATATCGAACTTAGTTTGCAGAACAAGTATTGCATATTCTGTTTTCTTTTTGTACATTATTGCGTCCCCCCAGTTCGATTTGTAAATTGTGATTGAGGCTCGGAATTTCAAAAGCAAAATCTTTTATTTGGTGCTAAATCAATAGATAAGTACATTTCTGTGTTATGTAGGCTTTTGTATGTTTATAATGATGACATAGACTCGAGTTTAAAACGTCGTCGGCCTATTTTTGCGTGCAGCAATCAATAACGCGTTGCTTAAAAGATTATTAAAATAATTTGCATCACCAACTGCAACATCTTGACTTATCCAAGCTTATCTATGCCCGCATATGAACAATATATAGTTCTTATTTTCGATGTCCGGCAGATTCTCACAGCGTCATCTAGTGATTTTAACAATCAATAACGAAGCTCGGGCATTCGTAAATGGTTACACCAATAACTACCAGGTTCATTGATACGAACAGGACTTCATTGTCTTGACTCGTTTGATGAAACACCATTATATAACAGTTAAAGTTCTAACTAACCTAGTGTTCAAGTCTTTAACTTTCTTCGCAGAAATGATATACTTATCTGGGTACTTATGCTAAAAAAATCGAACTACAACATGTACTATTTTACACCACACACATCAACCACTATTTTTGTAACGCAACCACTAGCATATAGACCCATCGTGTTCAGAGTAGTATATAAGACTTTAAATGTTATGTTCATGTGCATATGTTATTAAGTGCTTCAAAAGATGTTATGCGACATTAGGATTAAAGGATCATAATTGCTCTTATGCTGATGTTTTATGAGAGTTTATAAGAACGTAAACTCTGAAAAAAACACATTAAAACAATAAAATATATTATTAACATTCATTTTGCATTTTTTAATCGAATCACATCTTTGACAATTAAAACTTATATATACTTCCAGCATTTAACAAATGGCAGAAGGAGGCGTCGGATGTACAGAGTCAGAGTCTGGATACAGCAGCCAGTATAGTCGTTACGCTCGGGTAAGTCTGAGACTAGAAGCATTTGTAGGCAGCACTCTGTGTAGTCGTCACTCTCGGGTAAGTCTGAGACTGAAAGCATTATAGACACAGCAGCATGTACAGTCGTCACTCTCGGGTAAGTCAGAGACTAGAAACATTTGCAGGTACAACAGCCTGTATAGTCGTCACTCTCGGGTATGTCAGAGACTGAAAGCATTTGTAGGCACAGCAGCCTGTACATTCGTCACTCTCGGTTAAGTCAGATACTGGAAACATTTGCAGGTACAACAGCCTGTATAGTCGTCACTCTCGGGTAAGTCAGATACTGGAAACATTTGTAGGCACAGCAGCCTGTATAGTCGTTACTCTCGGGTAAGTCAGAAACTTGAAGCATTTGTAGGCACGGCAGCCTATACAGTCGCCACGCTCAGGTAAGTCTGAGACTGAAAGCATTATAGACACAGCAGCATGTACAGTCGTCACTCTCGGGTAAGTCAGAGACTGGAAACATTTGCAGGTACACCAGCCCGTACAGTCGCCACTCTCGGGTAAGTCTGAGACTGAAAGCATGTGTAGGCACAGCAGCCTGTACAGTCGTCACGCTCAGGTAAGTCTAAGACTGAAAAAATTATAGACACAGCAGCATGTACAATCGTCACTCTCGGGTAATTCAGAGACTGAAAGCATTTGTAGGCACAGCAGCCTGTACAGTCGTCACTCTCATATAAGTCAGAGACTGGAAACGTTTGCAGGCACAACAGCCCGTAAAGTCGTCACTCTCGGGTAAGTCAGAAATTGGAAGCATTTGCAGGCACAACAGCCTGTACAGTCGTCACTCTCGTGTAAGTCAGAGACTGGAAACATTTGCAGGCACAGCAGCCTGCACAGTCGTCACTCTCAGGTAAGTCAGAAACCGGAAGCATTTGCAGGCACAACAGCCTGTATAGTCGTCACTCTCGTATAAGTCAGAGACTGAAAGCATTTGTAGGCACAGCAGCCTGTACAGTCGTCACTCTCGGGTAAGTCAGAAACTGGAAGCATTTGTAGGCACAGCAGTCTGTACAGTCGTCACTCTCGGGTAAGTCAGAAACTGTAAGCATTTGTAGGCACAGCAGCCTCTACAGTCGTCACTCTCGGGTAAGACAGAAACTGGAAGCATTTGTAGGCACAGCAGCCTGTACAGTCGTCACTCTCGGGTAAGTCTGAGACTGTAAGCATTTGCAGGCACAGCAGCCTGTACAGTCGTCACTTTCGGGTAAGTCAGAGACTGTAAGCATTTGTAGGCTCAGCAGCCTGTACAGTTGGTACTCTCGGGTAAGTCTGAGACTGTAAGCATAATAGTCACAGCAGCATGTACAGTCGTCACTCTCGGATAAGTCTGAGACTGTAAGCATTTGTAGGCACAGCCGCCTGTGCAGTCATCACTATCGGGTAAGTCATATACTATAGAGGCCTACGCAGAAATTATTCAGAGGGGGGGGGGGCTCAACTGGGCAGGGTGCTGGAGGGGGCCTGTTGTCGATTTTTTTAATGGCACCTCGAAATGATGCAATTTCCTGCTGTCTAATTATCATGTTTGCATGATAAAAGTGCATGTAAAACAAACAAGATTTTGAGTTCAGACATCAAGTGTGACAGACAAACAGACAGACACACAGGGTTAAATCAAAAGTCTCTCAAACCACTAAAGTGGTGGGAGACAGAAATTGTTTAGCAGCGTTAGACTGGTGGACCTGCTATTTAACTTTGTTGGATATCCTACAAGGTCATCCTATTGGATGAGTGGATATTTAACAAACTTTATTGTAATCGTATTGTGTATACCTTGTTGAGTCTTGTGGTTCAAAAACTGTCAAATAAGGCAAAGTCATTGATAAACCTTTTTTACAAATTACAAAAATAACAGTTTAAGCAACACTCTTTATTTTATGTTCTATCAAATATTATGTCATTTTTGTAACAAAAACAATACAACAAAATATATGCACAAGTATGTTCTTACAACTATTCAACTAATGTTATGATATTTGTACGTTCTCAGAAATGATCACTTAGATAATTCATATATCTCTTCGTACTATGTCTGGTTACAATCTACAACTCAGACGTGATGTAAGGAAGATCCATCCGCCTAGGATGCTTCCAAGCAAATTCACGTACAACATTGCAAATATAAATGTCCATGTCCCTATGGATGGAAAGCAGTCACAAAGCGAGAAGAGAATAGATAAAGTAATCAAAGAAAATTAATTACTTCAAAGCTTTCAATAAACTTTCGTTCCATGAAATTTAAAAGCACTTTAAACTTTATTTGAAAACATAGGTAAACCAAATTGGATTTTTTGTATGTGCTTATAATTTAAATAAAATACAATTGCTTATTTTAAACTGACTTGAAGATCGTATTATTTTGTTTATAGAATCATCTTGAAAACGTGTGCATGGAGATCTGTACTATAATGACCCGGTTGGGGTACGGCGAGATGATGAGACGGTGGCGCGTTGAGAAGTACAGGGAACATGACAGGCTGTATGCACTATCTTGTAAAAGAACAATAAACATGACTGCAATCACAGCTGGGAGCAAGGCAGAGGGACTGACCTGCTATTTGGAAAGCGACTGGGACATATTATTGGTTCTGAATGATGTCTTCTGTGTGGAAGCTGATATCATTGCGCTCAATTTTTCAGACTCTATAGATGTGTTTAGGATGGATACGATGGATGCACGTGTATACCCAGGGCACTGCATACTGTTACAAGAGGGACTAGCTCCTCGTGTACGTTATACTATAATTACCAAGGCTCTGTGTGATAATGGAAATGGGGACGTTCTATTAAGTAGTAGCTTATTGCTAGATGAATTTTCGGCACTTCCAAAAACAAATGACGAAGATGTGGAGCATCATGAACGAGCCGGGCCGTCGCTGCCTGAAACATTAAGAGGTTTTCTTCATTTTGACAAAGTAATCGCACTACGTTGTTACTGCCCCAGCATCCTACAGAGATGGGCTGACAGACGACGTAAATGGCCATCACAAAATATAGTTCAGAAAGTAGTATCATTAGGAGCCTTTGTGACTCCGGTAGGGTTCAAGGAAAGCGATTACAAGCACATGGAGTGGAGGATTTGTTTCAACACCGGCGAGACAGAACTTGTAAACAACCTTAACGACACTCAAGCAAAAGTATATGTCATTCTTAAAATGATCCTCAGAGATATAATAAAACCAAATAATAAAGAAATAACATCGTACGTGTTGAAAAACATCATATTATGGCAAGCTGAAAATACTCCACAGACAGAGTTTCATTCACGCAGCTTACTTTATTGGTTGCATGACGGACTGAAAAAACTTAGGACTGCTATTGAGAAAAAACGACTTTGCTATTACATGATTCCGGAAAGAAATCTTATGGAAGCCTGTGGTATGCATGATTACCAGCAACATAAATGGGTAGCAGATATCACGGACATGCTAGAGGAAGGGCCCAATGTATTCTTGAGACTGAAGAAATTAAGAAAGGCGATTGTCGCGTCCCCAGAGCCGATGATGTGGTTCAGCAAAAAAAGGATGGAGCTAGAGATGCTGCGGCTGGAGTATAGGAATAGATATATGCAATGTACAGATGAGCATGGGAAGGTTGAGTACTCCGAGTTCATGCTGAAGAAGATAGAGAACCGCGTATTAGATGTAATCAAAGAGGTTAAAGTGGTTGCGATATTGAATGGCAGTTCTATCAATGAACTGCAGGATATTGGCCACAGAATGCTTATGTGATAATAAATTAATTCGCTTATTTTGCACTTGTACCAATGCTACATGCACGATAATTTAGTCGCTGTAAACTGTTTAATATACAGACTGTATACTTGCAAACTGTGTGTATGAAAACAATTTACACGTGCAAAGTTATAGATGATAAGTCTTGTATTGTATATACTCAAGGATTTTCAGACGGCTTTACTGACAACAGTTTCTTAGGATGCGAAGCGAAACTAGTGCTGTGTTAAATATTTTTTTTTGCAATCTTAAAATAATCATGTAATTCCAGTAAAAACGTAAATCTGTGTTGACAATCAAAATGTGTAGCATGTATAATGTTACCACGCAAACAATCTTTACAAAGTTTCCGGATGTACCAACTGATGAACACAGTGTGCTCGCTACATAAAACATTTTTACAATAAGCCTTAAGTTATCCTTATAATCTTCTGTCGGTGACCTTTCAATTGTGTTAGTAATGTGTCCGACAACATAAGCAGTAGGGCCCCAAGGCGCTAATATCAGACCCCACATAACTTAATTGTTAATAGCAGGTATAAATAGCACGGTGTCACGTTATGGTAGGAATTTGTAGGCGGAATATTTTGGGATTACTGTATTGAAACATGACAGTCACAAAGTGCACATATGTACCAAATAAGCTTATCGATGAGGGAAAGATTAAAAAATAGTATAGTTGACACAAGGCCGGGTATGTTTGTATTGGTCAAGCAAAAGTGTTTATACAGATAAAGATTGTAAATATTAGGGTGGTTTGTTTATCCCGTTCCCAGGGCTTCATTGACTCAGTATCTTTAGTAATCTAGCCAACCAGCAATAAGCACGCATAGAACACTGACCAATGGGATTCATAACTGAGCTTCACGGGGCAAATGTTAGAGGGAAATAGTGAGTTAGCATTTAGATCTAGAGGTGAACAGATGGAAAAAGACTAAATCATGTAGCAATCATAATATTTTTGTACAACTATTAGTTATGCCAGACCATAAACTGGATTAGAAACTGATATATGTGATGTTGAATATTTTATCCCACATTATGCAGAGAAATTAACATAAATAGAAAGGGACGGACTTGTCCCATGCGTGACACGGGAAAATGGTGGTTAATGCAAATCTCGTCATCATGACAATATGCGCATGACGAGAAATGGAATGATAGGCTACACACCAGTAATTTAAGAGTTATGAGCATTGGATAACTATGTGTCGTCCATGAACCATGAACGATTACGTGACAACGGTTACGCAAAAGACTTATACGAAAAACTGGCCTAATACCTTGTAGCCATGTTTTTTATACAAACGACAGTCATTTTCGATATCAGCCCAAATATAATACTGACGTAACTTGAATGTTGTGATCGACTATTATTATGCATGGGTCGACATTATGACTTTCTAAAGGGTTTACCCTAGCCACAAAAGGAAACTTCACTCCTTAATTGCAGACATGTTTTGAAATGGGCAGGAACCATATCACACTCAGTAGACATATCATTACATTAGAAGTAACATACATTTACATATCAAATATGCACATTTTGTCATTTTAGCAATAAATATGACATTTATATTTGATCTACAGACACATGGTTTCACCATAACACGCCGCCTCTGAAAAGTTGTCATTTGAAGTGAGTAAATAAAACAAAAGTAAATTTAAATAGCTTAAAAACAAAGACACAAATCATTTAGAGAAAATATTTATTAACCATTGAATAGTTGATACCCGCATTCAAATGCCAAATTAAACGTTATGGGAGAAGGAACACCGATGTTATCGAATATTTCGTACTTTATTGAGTTTAAAGTAAATTATGTGCAATCCTTGAGGAGCGGTCATGCTCCATTAAAAAAAAAACATTGACTAAAATTTTGTATTAATATGTGTTCGAAAATCTGGGAAAAACATCTGGTAAACAGAAATAACAGGTACATCGTAACATTAACTTCTGTAGTGCTTCAATATTGTCATATTTAGTACCTCTTTTACTCTTGCTTTGACAGTATACTGAGTATTGAGTTCAATTTTATGTTTATTTATAATGATCATATGTCTTTTTTTTCTAAGAAATTGTTGTTTTTTCATTCAAGTGATTCGTTTAAAATGATCATGGCAGATACTATAAATTCACACATTAATTAATATACCGATATATCCATCATTGACAGCATCTGTAACGTTTTATTCAGAAGTGCATGTAAACTGTGAAATCACTATAATTCGCTTTTAAAGAATGTTAAGTATTAACATATGAAGAACCGTTTTGATTTAACTGTTATTCTTAACTGGATTTTTGTTAGTTTTACGAACTAAATTAATTAGTTGAAGATTATTATCATTATAATAATTGATATTTAAAAAAAAAAAAAATTAAAGTTTCATAACTTATTTTTGTCTGCTTGTTTTCTCGTAAAACAATAATAATCATAGATATAAATATTTTAGATATATTTGGTGGTAATCTTGCATTGATTTTATGTTGGATACATTAAAAATAAAATAACAGTTTAATAAATTTTATTTACACTTTGTTATAAATGTTTTGTCTTAAAGAGCTATCTTGAGAAAATAAAGAGATTATTAGTAGTACTAGTTATAGTATTACTATTAGTATCTTATATAGAAGGTGCATACAAAAGGATATTGTTATAGATCACAACTTTAAAAACTATTTTTCGATCGATTATTGTATTCATAAACAAAAGCATACCCATTCTGAACAAATATCATCAAAAGTGGTAACACGTTTTTTTTAAAGAATCAATATGGGAACATAGTTTTCGGACGCACTTGATCCAGATTTGCACATGGCTTAGACATCGCGCAGATAATCAATCTGACCAAGTTTCACCAATATTTAGTTATAGACGTGGCCTTTTAAATGGTAACAAAGCTTTTCTAAGATTTGACCTGGTTTTGACCTGGCTTTGGACGCACATAATCCAAATTCCAACTCGGCCTAGATATATTCTGACCAAGTTTCATGAAAATTGAGTCTTAAATGATGTGTTTATAGACTGGTAAAGAAGGTTTTCTAAGATTTAGCCCGGTGATCTAATTTTGGATTAATGTGGTACAAAGATTCGAATTCTTTCAAGATATCGTCCAGATAAACATTCTGATAAAGTTTCAACAAGATTGAGGTTAATGTATGCAATGAGACCGATGTGTTCGCAGTCGGTGTGCAGTACGCAGATGCCAACTACTTCACCCAGTACTTCTACATCCAGAACAGTCTAGACGGGAACCACTTGTACAACTACACAGACTATACCGGAAATACACAGGTACGACTGAAAATGCTCTTAGGATATACGATCGAAACTGAATGTAAGGTTTAACATCAATAGCAGTTGTAAAGGATATACTGGTATCATGTTGTTTGCTCGTCATCGTCGCCGTCCGGTACTCCGGTTGTAGGATTTATTATTATTTGTTTTGCTTTTTCGATTTATGATGGTGCATTTATTGCCACCTTTAACATTACGTGTCGTAGGTAGATCAATTTAAATACGGGATGTGCAGTGCTCACTAGCCAGAAATACTGTTTTCATAAATCCACTTTAACCGTAGTTACACGTGTGAATATTAATGCTAAATTGTTTGCCAATTGCATATAGTATGAGGTAAAAAGGCAAAATTTCCGAGGAATGACCCATGCATTTTACTGAAACCATTGTTTAAACTGAAATGAATATGCTGTCTGACAAATCGGCACGCAGAGGGTACGACAGAAACAGTAATAGTTTCTTAAATTTACGTTTTACAATACCTTGATTCAATATTTAAAAGTTTCTTACTATAACCTTTTTTCTAGATGCTATGCGGTAACACGGATAGGGGAACTCACATTCATTGAAATGTTATCGAGAGTGATTACGGCACGTTACTTCCGTGTGTATCCCCTAACGTGGAATACGTCATACAGGTCTGCGTTCAGACTGGAGATGTACGGATGCTACAGCTATAAGGCCGGTCATGGATTTTGTAATAATATTCTAGCGTAAATGTCGAAGAAATTGCTACAAACTTATCATAAAATCCGCACGTGATCACTTCATATGAGCCTTACTCTAGGAAAACGGGGCTAAATACATGTCACGTGATCACTTCATATGAGCATCATTGTAGGAAAATGGGGCTAAATGCATCACGTTATCACTTCATATAAGCCTCGCTCTAGGTATAGAAGCGGAATGTGTCGTCCCAGATTAGCCTGTGCGAACAATAGAGGCTAATGTGGGACGACACTTAACGCACATGCATTAAGCCCCGTTTTTCGAGAGCGAAGCAAATATACTAATATGATTCGTGCTCATGTTTCTGAAAATAAATAACACGATAACATTCTGCGTATCTAGAAATCTTCCTATTAATACAATGTACCTGCGAGTTCGCATAGTAAAATGTAGTTCTAAGCACAGGTGCTATTTTTAAACAACATGTAATAATTATTTCCATAGTATCGCTATTTATCGAAAATTGATCCAGTCTTTGTGTTTCGGTGTGTCTGTTTAACATCACGAGTTAACCTAAAGTGATTTCAGTATTTCCAACCAAAAATCAATATCGTTATTCATTAGACGGTTATAAACGATATATTCTTCTTAAATTATTTTTTGCCTGCGCAGCTTTTTCTGTTTGAATATACCATATTTTAAGAACTTGTTAAATGGATAACTTTATACCCTCCGCAGTTGATTAGGATGTGCGAGTGTGTCACACAGTAAAAACTGTCGGTAGTAATTTATGCATTCAAATATAAATTACAGGTAAAGAACAAAATCAAGACTTATAAAATATATAACTATTTTTATTTTTCCTAAAAAATGAAGCACCATTTGAGTGGCAAACAAGAGTGTAATAAAAATGTGATATTCCTGAGATGATAAAAAGAGTATGTTTATTCTGTACTTTCTGTTCATACTAGACTTAAACATTCTGCAAAAACTAGAGTTCTGTAATAATTCGACAAAACAAAACGTGTGCGATTTCGTTTATTCGCCATCATGCTCGATCGAATTTTGCACATTTCTCAATCGATCAAGGTTACATACAACCATGCAAAAAGACTAGAGTTCTGTTCTAATTCGACAAAACAACACGTGTGCGATTTCGTTTATTCGCCATCATGCTCGATCATTTCTCAATCGATCATGGTTACATACAACCATATAAATTCTGGTTCTCTACTGAACAAGTTCAGTCGTTTAATAAATCTGATTTGTTTAAAAGAAATGCGTTTCATAATGTTTATGTTCGTAAGAGCCTTGTGCAGAAGAAAGAAATATTATGACACGATTTTCACCAATGGCATCTTTTGCGTGCAAATAAACTATTTTTGTTTACCAAATCGTTATTATTTTATTATTTTACCGACTTTGATGAATTTGGATTTGTTTTAAGAAGCAATTTCCTAGTTATTGCATGTTTGGGAACGGGGCTTTAATACTGATATGTAAACAAAACACAACAAAAACATCAAGTCAAATATGAAATAAAAGAAAACCATCAAAACAATTAAATACATGTGTCTATTGTCGAGAAATTTTAAGACATCTTTACGTCTATATTGTGTTCGAAAAAGTGAGGGTTAGCTGCATACTTTTACCCTGGTAACAAGAACCTCGAATACCGGTTAATGTATTTCCGAACATTGTCAACGCACACTTATAAGCCTTTGGACCGTGCGGCGTTGTCCATTTACGATTGGATCGGAAGTTACTTCGTCTGCAGCGGTCCGGATCCGCTGACACCGGTAACCGGTCTGCTACTGACTGAAATGGTGACAAAATAAGCCTGAACAACGTGGAATGAAATTCATATTGATAAATCACTCATTTGTTAAATATATGACGTTAATAACCGGTAATTACTGTTGTTTAAGAATACAATAACAAGGAACAGTAGTCACTTTCTGACTGCAACAAATTCAAAGTAATTTTGTGTTCAACAAACGATCGATCAAGCATCTTTTACTTTAAATTTCCGATCGAATTGCAGGCTATAATTATATCAAGGTGTATGTCCATTCTGTCCATTCTTACGCATCTGCTCAAATATGACAATAACGTAGTGACGTCACGGTATGTATATAATGAGATATACACAAATTACGCTCAACTTTGATCAAACCCGTTTTCTTCCTACCCATCCCTCATTGAGAGCACCAGCCTCAGCACTTGTAGATCTATCACAATTTCGATATACCGAAAGTGACATGTCTTAACAGGCAATGACGTTTTTAACCACCTGAAGAAGTATTCTCAGCGATGGGATACACTCGGTTGTTCCGCGCATATGCCAACCCCGCCATCCGTCCTACATCACTTTCGGGTTGTTGTGTGAACGCTCGAGCAAATCGTCCTCCGACAGAATAACGTTTTTCAACAGTAAATACGTTTCCAACATTCAATAGCCTCTCAACTCGATTTCCCCCCGCTTTTCGAAAGAGAACCATTTATTCACAAGAATCTTGATGGAAAAAAAAGACATTTATCACTGGTGTACAAAAAGATTCGAACTTTTAGATTTAAGCTCAAATTTGTAGAAAACCTTGAATATTAAAACGCCTGGACATTATTAGTCGTCCCATAGCAATCCGCACGTGCTAATCAGTGACGAAACTTTCCGCATTTGAAGCATTTTCATTTAAAGCGGGTATATACGATTTTGTCAAATATTTATGAATTTATATAAACTGTGTAAAAAACTTATTATATATATATTTCAATATAAATTACAATAAAAGTTAAGAAGAACATGTGTCGAAAAATGCGAAATAAGCCAGATATTTAATTCTGAAATTGAAAACGGCTGTACAACCGAATTCGCCAGCATGTATACCATACATGTACGATGTGCATCTAAACTTACGAGGGGTGTTTCAGAAGTTCGTGGATTTTCGCTATAACTTTCATTTGGTAACATAAATGGACAAACAAATAGCATGTTAAGAATATTTCGTCCTTTCCAAATATACTCTCCAAATATCATGGAATTACATAAAACAATAAATATATATCAGAGATTTAAACATGTGCACAATGCGCACACCGACGCACGTGTAACGTTTCTGTTCAACGTCAATGACGTTATGAAGTTAACAACTGTCAAATCTTTTCCACATAATCACCTCCAACGCGAATGCACTGTATGTGTCGGGAAATCCACTTGTCAAAAGTGTCTCTATACCAGTCAGCGTCAAAAGACGACACGATTCGCTTTGCTGCAACTGTAAGTTCCTGTTTACTTGCAAAGCGAATACCGCGCAACTGTGATTTAACTTCCGGGAAGACGCGGAAGTCCATAGGGGCCAAATCCGGGCTGTAAGGAGGACTTGGGCGCTGTAACGTGAAATTTGCCGTAAATTATGTTTATCAACGACATTTAAACCAAATTTAAATTCGCGTAACGCTCATACTTATAATAAAATACAGGCGTGCGCCGTATGTCGTTACTGAGGTCTCTATGGCAACGCGTTTCAAACGCGATTTATGGAATTCATGCATTTTTAGCTTATATATAAAGTCCGTGATAATTGGTTTATATAATATGTAAATTTCATTGACTTTTACCAGCAAACTAATAAGTTATAGTGAAAATCCAGGAACTTCTGGAACACTCCTCGTAGTTTAAGGGTTTATAATACAAAGACGAATGCTTCGGTTATTGTAGGAAAATATGTACGTCACTATCGGCTCGGGGCGCTAATTTTTCTTTGCTGCATTTTATGAAATTCGGCTTTAATGTATAATTTTTCTTGCCTATTTTGTGTTATTGTAACATATTTTATCAATATATTACAATTAAACACATATAAAAAAATCGTATATACCCGCTTTAAAGGAAGTCTCTTTAAAATAACAATCTAGTATAGGCATCGCATTCAATAATGATTGTTATACCATTGGCGATTTAAGATTGAAGAGAAAATACTTTAAATGACGTCATCATAATCGTTGCTTAGTTATAACCACGAACATGATAAACAGCTATTCTAAATAACAGAATATCAAACAGAATATTGCCTGGATATATTCGCCATCTAGCGGTGGCGTTTAAAATGAAAGAATCGAACAAAATATCAAAAATGACGTCTACATCATTGTTACGAAATTATCACCATGTGGCCATCCATTCTACGATTTTTAAATGATAAAATATCAAACACACCATTACTTGAATAGATTTGCAATCAAGCGGCGATGTCAAGTCCCTCCCGTAATGCGCATGCCCAATGCTGTGTTGGCGACAGCCATTATAGATAGCAATTCTAAATAATTAAGAACCAAACACCACATTACCTGGATAGATTCACCATACAGGGGCGAGGTTAGGTTCCGAGCGGTTATGGCGACCCTCTCCACATGCTGCTCCCTCTTCTCACTGATGCCGACGCCGGCAACGGCCAGATAGGCGTCCCCGACAGACTCGACCTGAAATATGAGTAAGATTGCGTTCGTTCGAGAATCAGTCACCTAAATGTTTGAGCCTTGCTCTGGGAAAACGGGGCTTATGCATGTGCGTAATGTGTCGTCCAAGATTAGCCGGTTTTGTCCTCCAACGCTTATCAGTGACGTCACTTTCCGGTTTTATGGTATTTTTGTCTTAAAGAAAGTCTTTTTCTAGCGAAAGTCAAGTTGAGGCGGTAAGTGGTGCACCCGATTAACCTGTGCCGACTGCATAGGCTAATTGTGAACACTTTCCGCACATGCATAAAGCCCTGTTTTCCAGAGCGCTTTTAATCCGCCTTATTGCAAACTAAATTAAGTGTGAAGAAATGTACAAATTTACATTAGATTAAAACAATGTAAATGCCATTTTCATGATAGAATGTCATCCAGGGTTCGTGATACAAATTGTTTATACTGCCTTTTTATGCAAGTAATGACGATGTCAGTGAATGGATGTACATGTACTTGTAAACCTGTAATGTTTCCACGTAAAGCAATCACAACTTTAGAGCCATTATAGATAGTATCAATAAATGTTTCTGAACATTTTACAGAAAAGTCGACCATTATTAAAGTGTGAATCTTCGTGATATTGTCAAAAGTCGTCTATAGCGTGTTGAGGAGATTTATGACGTCACTGGGGGCGCACAAGGCCACCATAGGCAGGAAATAAACGACGTCAAGAACAGCGCTGTCGCCTGCTGGTAGAATTCTAAAAATACAATACTATGAAAAATTAATTGGTTCCCAAAATATAATGCTAGACCCCCCCCCCCCCTCCCCCGCTAAGATACTCGTTCAATTAAAAAGATAAATAGAAAACTGGCAAAATGAAAATTATATTTACCCGCAAACAGAAAATAAGGTGTTTTTTTGTGCTGCGTTTTGCAAGGGTTATTGGGGGGGGGTATTTTGACATGCTTTCGATAAAGCAATAGAATCATGTGTATATGAATTACATTTCTTTTATGTAAGTATCAATTAATTTAATTGAATGGCGAATGTTTATGATAAAGTTCCAAAGCATTTATTAAGGTTTAAATATGACGACTTCAGCAAAGCATCGGCAAAGGACCGACTAAAATTCCTAAAATTTCCTTAAAAAAGTGTAATAAATAATGGTTGTGTCTACGAAAACGTAATTTAACAAAACTAAAAAAAAAAAACAAATCATGCCGTCGAATATAAATGGCAGTGTTCCTCCATTCGGCGACATGTCTCGATACACCAGATCGATGGCGGCTTTTGGGAGGAAGGTCCGGTAGAAGGCGTCGCTCCGCCGCCGCTCATTGCCCAGCTCCCGCTGCAACCGGAATATCCGGTCCCGGAGCACCGAATACACCCCTCCCACGCCGCGATCAAGCGGACGCCCGGCGGGTGGGGATTTCCGAGCCAGTCATACTTGCGCGCACGTTGTTCTCGATGTACTTCCTGTGCAATCATTTTGCCAGTTAAGTTATACTTGAAAAGAGCGTATCGAGGATAATTATTGTAAATCATTTATAATACATATCCTTACTATAAATAGTAACAAAATGACGTCGCGAGCGGGCCATTAATCATATCTAGCGGGCCAATAGCAAAAATATCGGCGCGCTTAGCCGAGCCGTTTTTTTTATTAATATTAAAATAATCGGATCACGCGGTTTAAACTGAAGAAACGGCAGTCGAAGCAAGAAAACAACAAGTAATCGAACATAATTCGATTCTATAATACCAAGTTCCACGCAATTTGGATAATACAAATATCGAAACTGAAACCGAAACTCTGCTGCATCTCGTTTGAATCATATATCGAATAATAGTTTAGCATTGTTTTCGGGAGTCCTATTTTATGCTGCAATTCAAATATTCATATTGGTAATTAGCAATGTTAATGTACGTGTTTACATTTGAATATAGGGTGAATGCCATTGATATGCCCCTATAATAAGGACATATTCAGAAAATTTTGCACCATGCTACTTCTTAATAGAAAAAATCTTTCATGAAAAGTGCTCCAGTGGGGATAGAACCGGCGACCTCCCGATCGCTAGGCGGACACCATATCCGCTTCACCACTGCGACCTCACAAGACATTGATGCTGATACTCAGTTGAAATAAGGAGAAATTAAGAAGAGTCCGTTTAATGTTTAAGGTTTAGCATTTCTTACAAAGCAAAACTGTGTCAAACAATGTCACACACTGTGACGTGTTGACTGTTGAATACATCTTTACTAGATTACATGAGCAGAATGATTTCACAATTTACGCGCATACGTACCTTTCACCACAGAATGAAGACCCGAACGCTTTGAGTCATACTGCAGGCTCATTCTGTCGGTCGTCGAATCTTCATCGCACCGAAAATATGGCGCAACAACATCTGGGAAATCTCGCTTTTGGAGCGCGTATATGGAATCCTGATCCTGATTTATAATATTGTTACCAAGATTTCGCAGCATTTCGTCATAGCCTCGTTTCTGTAAGTAGGTCTAGCAGTATTTCCCCAGCATCTCCAAAAGGGGTTCGCGGGAAAGACCTAGGATGCAAAAAAGAAATAATGTTTGATTGAGAAACCATTTAATCTCTATTAGAGAAACTGACTATAAAAATGCTCGATTCTTAAATAGGCATTTTCTGCCCATATCGTGTAAAATCAGACCATTATTTTACGTGCTATATTCCATACACAATATGTACAACGTCAGTTTTCTCTGTTCTTGAAATACCAATAAAGCTTAGTCACAGACACATTATACAGAGTCAACAAGACACATAATTGTTAATAACTCACCAAGAACATCAACAGCAAGAGAGATAATCGTGTCTGTGAGTTCCTTATTGTAGACAAACAAATTATCGAACTCCGACTCACACTTTGTTTGTTTTCTGATTTAACAAATTACAAAAATACAAACATGAGCAGCAGCAAGATTTTAAGTTAAATGCAGAAGAACCATCGTCATAAGCCATCGGCGGAACAGACATGACATGTGCATGTTTAATTTATGTTGTTCCACTATTTTGTAAGGTATTTTACCGATTTGATAATTTGTGTGATCAACCTAACAAGGCGTTACTAAACATACGCTATACAACGTGCATTCTGATGAGATGTCGTTACCATGAATTCCACGAGTAGCTACCACGTCACAACATCACCTTGTTGCTATGAATTACACAATTGTCCCCGAGGGTTAGATACAAAGCAGTTGGAAGGAGCGGTTACCACATTAATTAAAACAGGGGAACATACCATATCTGGTCCACACATAAACGCACACACGATTATTTACCCATAAACAACGACAATGACATCAATTAAAGAATCGTTACACAATCTTCTACTTGCACAATTTTCTTCCTTGCTGGCTCCCCGCTTTGCCTCTTAATTATAAAATCCCGCAGAATGATGTTGAAATGACCGTACTGAAATCAACACATCAAGAAGAACCAATTGTTTCATGTAAGACAACTTTTATTTAGCGCAGAAAACGCGGGAAAAAACGCGAAAATTATGCTTAAAGTGTTCAAACATTTCTCTTTTTTATATAAATACACTAAAACAGTCAAAGTTGATATGTGAGTTTCAAATATAATACTGATGCGTGTATACACTGTAAATATATTTACAGTGTGTTTTATGAATAGTTTCCATAAAACGACAGTTAGTAACATAACGTAAGTACATTATCTATCTCTTATCATTTCGATATTGATGTGAACATTTTTTAAAAACAACTGACTAGAGTCAACCCTCTATAGATATTTACATCGGTAACAGTGCCTATTTTATACAAGGGGATAATATCCCTTTTATCAATTTATCGGGATTAAATGTGTTACATACTGGAGACCCATGCCCTCATAATTATGTGGCACAGATATAAAAATCATCTGTGAAATTAAAAATGTATGATCGAGTTTTAACAAGAAAATTGTGTCATCGTATTGTTTTTTTTAATTTCAATACAATAAGCTTCGACATTATTGTTTTATGCTGAAAATTGCTTTTTAAAAGCTGAAAAGTAACTATCCACATTAATTAATATCGTTCGAACTATTTGTCCATGATTCATACAAAAAACATATATACATTTAACATGAGTACTCAAAATAAAAAAAAAATACTTTTTACAATTATCGTACGATTTCCTTATTTCGAGTATGACCTACTTTCGATCACTTTGTTAACATTAAGAACGCGGCTCTCGTGATGATGTCACACGCATGCGCTCCGAGTATTTTGTTTTACTAACATAACTCCGCTTGAAAATAATTACAGACACGACTAAAATAAGGAAAAACAGTTTAATGCATTTAAAAATCTTACTTCAACTGAAATAATCCAAATGTATGCCAATGCCGTGCATTTGTTCGATACTCTTCATTAAACTTGCACATAAATTGCAGACCACTGCGCTAGTGTAAACACATACTTTCATGTATTTGATTCATTTTAAAGAAAATTCTGTTACTTTTTCACAATACCCAGAAAGTGTTGCATGGAACAATCTTTGCGCGTACATCGCGAAAATAGGTGACATCCCGTATCCACATTTCAGGGGTTATACTACGGAATCCTTCAAGGTCGACACACGACATTCAAGCGACATTCTCTCGACGCTCTCTCGACGCGCGACAAATCAGTCGACAGTCAATATTTGAGTGTCGCATATCGCGCTCGGTTTTAGAAAAAAAAATGCAGAAAATCTTGACTGTCGACTGTTTTGTCGCGCGTCGTATTGAGCGTCGAGAGAATGTCGCGAGAATGTCGTGTGTCGACCATCGAGCGCGACACTCGACATTTTCGCGACATTCTCTCGAGAGTGGTGGTAGTGGTAGTAGTAGTTGTAGTAGTAGCAGAATCATGAGTAGTAATAGTAGCAGTAGCAGTGTAGTAGCAGTTGCAGCACCACCAACAGTAGCAGTAGTAATAGTTGTTGTAGTAGTAGTAGTAGCTGAAGTAGAAGCAATAGCAGCAGCAGTAGCAGTATCAGCAGTAGCGGCAGTAGCAGCAGCAGTAGCAGTATTAGTAGTTGTTGTAGTAGTAGTAGTAGCTGCAGTAGAAGCAGAAGTAGCAGTAGTAGCAGCATCAGTAGCAGCAGCATCAGTTGCAGCAGCATCAGTAGCAGCAGCAGCAGTAGCAGTAGAAGTAGTTGTTGTAGTAGTAGAAGTAGTTGCAAAAGAAGCAGTAGCAGCATTATCAGCATCATCAGTATAAGCAGCAGGAGTAGCAGCATCAGCAGCAGCGGTAGCAGTAGCAGCAGTAGCATCAGCAGTAGCAACATTAGCAGCAGTAGCAGTAATAGCAGTAGTAACAGTATTAGTACTTGTTGTAATAGTAGTAGTAGTAGCTGCAGTAGAAGCAGTAACAACAGCATCAGTAACAACAGTAGCAGCAGTAGCAGTAGCAGTATCCGCAGTAGCGGCAGTAGCAGCAGCAGTAGCAGTATTAGTAATTGTAGTAGTAGAAGTAGTAGCTGCAGTAGAAGTAGACGCGATCTCATACACAGCAGATGTACAGTTGTCACGCTCGGATAAGTCAGAGACTGAATGTGTTTTGAGGCACAACAGTCAATACAGCTGCCACTCGGGTAAGTCAGATACCTGAAGCTTACCAAGACATCGAAGCCTATATAGTTGTAATTCTTAGGATAGTCAGAGACTGAAAGCGTTCCCTCACAGAGCAGTTGGTGAATGTGTCACTCTCAGATAAGTCGGAGACTAAATGTGTTTCCAGACAAAGAAGCCTATACAGTTATCACTCCCAGGTAAGTCAGAGGCTGGAAGTGATCCCAGACATTGCAGTCCGTATAGTCGTCACTCTCTTGTCAGAAATGGTCTGAAAGCGTTCTCATACTCTCACATACAACAGCCTGTACAATCACGCGTATACCTAGGACATTGCAGACTGTTACAGGAGAAAATAGGTGACATCCCGTATCCACATTTCAGGGGGTATACTACGGAATCCGGACAGTGCCAAGTTGAGTGTCGCGTGTCGACCTTCAAGGTCGACACACGACATTCAAGCGACATTCTCTCGACCCTCTCTCGACGCGCGACAAATCAGTCGACAGTCAATATTTGAGTGTCGCATATCGCGCTGGGTTTTAGAAAAAAAAATGCAGAAAATCTTGACTGTCGACTGATTTGTCGCGCGTCGTATTGAGCGTCGAGAGAATGTCGCGAGAATGTCGTGTGTCGACCATCGAGCGCGACACTCAACATTCTCGCGACATTCTTTCGAGAGTGGTGGTAGTGGTAGTAGTAGTTGTACTAGTAGCAGAATCAGGAGTAGTAATAGTAGCAGTAGCAGTGTAGTAGCAGTTGCAGCACCACCAACAGTAGCAGTAGTAATAGTTGTTGTAGTAGTAGTAGTAGCTGAAGTAGAAGCAGTAGCAGCAGCAGCACTAGCAGTATCAGCAGTAGCGACAGTAGCAGATGCAGTAGCAGTATTAGTAGTTGTTGTAGTAGTAGTAGTAGCTGCAGTAGAAGCAGAAGTAGCAGTAGTAGCAGCATCAGTAGCAGCAGCATCGGTAGCAGCAGCAGCAGTAGCAGTAGAAGTAGTTGTTGTAGTAGTAGAAGTAGTTGCAGTAGAAGCAGTAGCAGCATTAGCAGCATCATCAGTATCAGCAGCAGCAGTAGCAGCATCAGCAGCAGCAGTAGCAGTAGCAGCAGTAGCATCAGCAGTAGCAACATTAGCAGCAGTAGCAGTAATATCAGTAGTAACAGTATTAGTACTTGTTGTTGTAGTAGTAGTAGTAGTAGCTGCAGTAGAAGCAGAAACAACAGCATCAGTAGCAACAGTAGCAGCAGTAGCAGTAGCAGTATCCGCAGTAGCGGCAATAGCAGCAGCAGTAGCAGTATTAGTAGTTGTAGTAGTAGAAATAGTAGCTGCAGTAGAAGTAGACGCGATCTCATACACAGCAGATGTACAGTTGTCACGCTCGGATAAGTCAGAGACTGAATGTGTTTTGAGGCACAACAGTCAATACAGCTGCCACTCGGGTAAGTCAGATACCTGAAGCTTTCCAAGACATTGAAGCCTATATAGTTGTAATTCTTAGGATAGTCAGAGACTGAAAGCGTTCCCAGACAGAGCAGTTGGTGAATGTGTCATTCTCAGATAAGTCGGAGACTAAATGTGTTTCCAGACAAAGAAGCCTATACAGTTATCACTCCCAGGTAAGTCAGAGGCTGGAAGTGATCCCAGACAATGCAGTCCGTATAGTCGTCACTCTCGGGTCAGAAATGGTCTGAAAGCGTTCTCATACTCTCACATACAACAGCCTGTACAATGTCGCGTATACCTAGGACATTGCAGACTGTTACAGGAGAGACCAGCTCAAACAGGTAATGATTTTATTGTAAAGGCTCTGTGTGAAAATGGATTTGTGGACGTTTTATTAAGTAGTAGCTTATTGCTAGATGAAATTTCGAAAATTTCATCAACAGGTAATTTATCAGTGGAGCATCATGAACGAGCCGGGGCGTCGACACAGAAGACATTTGGAGTTGTAATTCATGTGGACAGAGTAATCGCACTACCCTGTTACTGCCCCAGATTCCTACAGAGATGGGCTGCCAAAAGACGTTATTTGCCATAACCAACCATAGTTCGGACAGTCGTATCATTAGGAGCCTATTTAACCCCGGTAAGATTTAAGGGAGGTGAATTCAAGCACATGGAGTGGAGGATTTGCTTCAACACCGGTGAGACAGAACTTGTAAACAACCTTAATGACACACAAGCAAACGTATATGTCATTCTTAAAATGATCCTCAAAGATATAATGAAGCCCAATAATAAAGAAATAACACCGTACTTGTTGAAACACATCATATTATGGCAAGCAAAAAACACTCCACAAGTAATGTTTTATTCACGCAGCTTACTTTACTGGTTGCATGATGGACTGAGACAACTAAGGACAGCTATTGAGAAAAAAAAAACTTTGCTATTACATGATTCCTGAGAGAAATCTAATGGAAGCATGCGGTATGCGTGATTGCCAGCAAAATAAATGGATATTATGTATCACGGACATGCTAGAGGAAGGCCCCAATGTAATACTGAGACTGGAGACGATACGAAAGGCCATTGTCGCGTCCCCAGAGCCGATGATGTGGTTCAGCAAGAAAAGAATTAAGATAGAGATGCTGGGGCTGGAGAGGTTGATCAGAGCCGTGCAATCTAGGGATGATAATGGAGAGGTGGATGACACGGATTTCATCCTGCAGAAGATAAGTAGCCGCGTGAGACATGTATCGATAGAGGTTGAGCAACGAATGCTCTTAAATGGCAGTTCTGTATATGATCTGACTAATATTCTCTACATAATGCTTATGTGAGAATGAATTAAGTTGCTTATTTTGCATGTGTATCAGGGCTACATGCACGATACTTTAGTAGCTTCTTTTAACTGTTTTATTTAAAAACTAGGTACTTGCTAAATGCGTGTATGAAAACAATTTACACGTGCAAGGTTATAGTTGATAAGTCTTGTACTGCATACTCAAGTTTATTCAGACGGCATAACATAACAAAATGTCTTAGGATATACAGCAGAAATAGTGGTTTGTTTGATATCCCTTTTTGCAATCTTAAAATAATCATATAATTCCAGTAAAGAAGTTTTGACCATCAAAATCTGCAGCATGTATGGATCGAAAAAGTTTCCGTATGTACCAACTGATGCACACAATGCGATCGCTATATAAACATTACTTACAGTAAGCACTTAATTATCCTTATAATCCTCCGTCTTTGACTTTTTACTTCCTTTAGTAATGTTTCCGACAACATCAACAGTAGGGCCCTAAGGCGCTCAACTCAGACCCCACATAATTTAACTGTTTTTTTTTTGTTTCAACCTATTTTATTCCAAGATTTCAGCCAAATGCATATACAGTTTGAATACAAACACACTAATGTTATTTATGCAACACAGCCTAGGTTATCTATATAATATATGTGAATTTGTTTTGAAAAAAAAAAAAAAAACGTTCCAGAAATAAAACAGGACATTTTCTAGTGTATAACACACTCGGATGTATATATCGTACTAACGGATAAACAAAGCATGAGCGAATATTACGAGGCGCATATAATTATATAGATATGTTCAGTTTGTATATACACATACTGTTGTAAAAGTTGTAACAACAGATGAAAAAGGCATTGAGAAACACAAGTAGTTGAATATAATTATAGTTTATGACACATGGGTTCTTCAATTAATTTTGTTAAATAACGGTAGGCAATAAATAGCATTTGTAAACATTTGTAAAAACAACTACACAAATCATCAAGTTTAAATTCTAGGTTTGTGAGACAATGTCTTAAATAGTTTATTATTCACTATGACAGGATTCTGAATTATTGTTTTTGAAAATTGTTTGATAGTTTTTTCAAGTTATCGTTTTCATTCTTTATTTACTTCTTGGCTCCTGTAATACATGGAATGCATTTATTTATTTTACACTTGTATATGTATAGCTTTATAAACAAAATAACAATATGTATTGTTGTAGCGTACTTCGTTACATATCCAAGAAAAACAGTTGTCAAATCCATAAAGGGAAAGATTTTCCTGGTAACATTTCATCAATAATTGCTTTCGATATATGACATTCCAAGAATAAATGTTCAATTATATTCTTAAAAACAGGACAAAATTGATCATCAGTAATTTTCATGTTATTCAAATTTCTTTTGTTCCAAGTATCCTGTTAATAATTTTGCATTATTAAACTTTTACATCATTGATTACAAAGGGTAGCTGAAATATGCTATTCCATTCTTTTTCATTAGTTATGGCATTGAATTAAGTAGACCGTGTTGCTTTTACTGATGCTTGTTCATTATTTGTATTTAGAATGGTACATAGTCGTTTTGTCCATGATTCTTTTTTTCGGTATAAGTTTCATTACTGGGGGTAATAAGGGATTGATAATTTGTTGGGTGGGGCAAAGTATACAATTTGTTTCATAAATGTATCTTTGTTTTTCCCTCTTGTCCCCCTGTATAATGAAGGAAACTTATGTTAAAATGGTACATTTTATTTTATTCCGTAACAGTAATACATGTTCCAGTTTTAATATATCACCTATTCAATGATTCCAGCAACAAACCTTGATTTGAAGAAAAACATGTATATTCTATCAATATAGTTTGATTATATAAAAAAGTGGATAATACAAGAACTCTTCTGTGTTTACTTCGAATTTTTCACAAAAAAGTGAGAAGCTTGTTAAAACATCTACTCAAAATCGGTTTGAAAATTATGTTAGATATATTTCAGGCATATTGTTAGCTGCTGTTAAAGAGTTTATACGTATTTATACGTTAAGTCTTGTGCTATCTTTCCGATTTCACCTAAGTGGGTCGAGTTGTTTGTTACCATATACCTTTCATGCTGGAATAAATGAATCAACCTTTTTAAACCTCTTACACTATATTCCTATACGTGTGTTGAACACCTGATTTTACTTTGCCCGTCCCAAATATAATTCATAATAGAAAGCTTAATATTATTAAAAATTGTATTGGGTGGGTGGGTATGAACAAATGATTGAATAATAAAACAATAAGCGTGTTCACAAGTACACTTTTTCCAAATAATGTTGAAATTGTTATTTTCCAATTTTTAGAATATTTTCCATTTTAACAATTTTCTCACCGTAATCATTTTAACAATTGTTGACAGTTCAACATGGAAATTTAACCCAAGCATCTGAAAGTTGTGTTGCATTCAATTAATTTCCATTCTGGTTAAATGTTGTAAATACTATATTTGTGCTTGCCAATCCATACATCATTTGTTTTATCAAATTTTACATTAAGTCTTGCAATAATTGCAAACATGTATAACAGTACGTATTTCATTTAAGGATTTATCAGTACCGTCTTATAAAATAGAAGAAAAAAGATGAGGTCACCGCCTTTGAACGGTCGATGCAAAACAGTATGGGTTTAAAACCGGTTTAAGAGCGCTCAACCTCACACTTGGCCCAGCAATATTCAATGTTACATATAAGTGTAAATTTTGTTTAACCTCATAGCATTTCAACTCAATTTTAACAATAATACAAGTGCATTAAAACGCATTCAATATAATAACCATTTAATTACTCAATGGTAAAAAGGAGACCAGAGTAACAGAGTTACAGCATTTTGAGGAACGATGAAACGAAATTACGAAGAAGTATCAACTACATCCCTTCTTTTTAGAAAAAGATTTGAGAAAACAGCATCATATAGTTAATATTTCTGATCATCATCATGCACATACAGGAAGAAGCAGCAATAATGGGTGAAAAATATCCATATCACATAGCTTGGTTGTTAATGTGACTGCTAAAATAATAAATCAAAGAAGAAACGCCGTCAGGGAGAAAATTTTACTACAGTTTCACGATATGAACCCGATGACCGGTGCATTTGCCCAAAACCGTGAAAGTGGGTCGGATGACGTAATTTAGAAGCGATGACACGATGACGTCAAAAACATCCAATATAATTCAAGAGGCAGTTCTGTAAAATAAAAACTATTCAAGAGACACCGCTGTCGAATTACAAATAAAACTAGCTTTGTTTATACAAATTTATAGAATCAAACATATAAAATACTAACTCCATTAACAATTCAAAATTTGAAGAGAAGAAAGATAAAGTGAATCGAAAAACAACAAGCATGTGTTTTTAAGTTTGTCAACATCATATCCTTTTGATAAAAATGAATCAATTAAATTGAAATGTTTAATACAAACATATTCTTTAAGATATATTAATTTGCAAACACGCTTCAAACATCAAAACGTTAAGCCTTTGCATCAGTCCCAAAGCGATATGTGCGGGTATAAATCACCGTCAGTGATATTTCTACTTCGTGTTTTGGTTGATAGGTATCGATTGTTCATGTTTGGTAGAGGTGCTGAATATTAATGCTGTTGCTATAATTACTAAATATAATTATTTTAACATATCAGTTATTAAAAAGAAAATGAGTATTCATTTGCTGTGCGCGAACAAAATGTCATATACATATCTATTGTATTCTAAATTTACATTCAGACACGAACTGTGTTAGTCTTTCCATAAGGAATCAGTCTTTCAAAATCTTAACAATGTTGTTAAATGTGTCATGGTTTATTGCAATTTACTCTCTCTATGAAAGCTATATCTATAACATGCGTTAGGACAATGAAAAATGGATTAGCAAATTAACTTGAATTTAAGCATTGTGTATCTTTAACCAAGTGTTTACTTGTTGAATTATTAGGCCCGGATTGCAATCGTGGAAACACACAATTTGTGATCACTGTTCATAATAAGGTGAAATATGTCTGGGAGACATAGTCTCCTTCAAGTTATAGCGGTGATAATGGACTGATTAATGTTGTGGTATGTCATAAATTTTTTCCTATTCCTTACGTTGTTATTTTATAATACACATAGCGAGTTTAGTAAAACATTTTACTACGTTTTTAGTATTTAAGTACACTGAAGAAAATTAAAGTCTCTATAACGCTCAAAATCAACGAGAATTTCGTAAAGTATTTCGTAAAATAAAGTAAACACCTTAACAATCAGCGTTCCTTATAGCAATAGCCAAAATTTCAATGCTAGATGAGGTATGATTACATAGATTTTCGTAGATACTAAATGCTCGTGTTTATTTATTTGTAGCCACAATTAATTCCCGCGAATATATCTATTCAAACGACACATGAACAACATTTAAGTGTTCATGTGTCGTTTGAATAGATATGCAAAACAATAATAAAAACGAGCATTTTGTATCTACAAACCTCTATTTTACCAGACCACATCTGACGTTGAAATTTCGGCAATTGCCATAAGGAACACTGATTTTTGATTGGTTAAGTTTATTTTACAAACAATTGTACGACATTTTCGTTGATTTTGAATAGTAATGTTTCTTTAAACAAAACGGTATTTTTGAGGAAATAACACAATGTATAGAAGTGCTCAGTTTCAATGGTATAATTATCATAAGAACATGATTATAGTCTATTTATAGCTATCGTTCTTCACCAGACAGTGCTCAGTGAGTATCATATTTTGGATGTAATACGACTTACTCTAATGACTTGTAGTGTGGTGCTGTATATATTGTCCGATATTGTCACCATCACAATTTCGGGAATAATTGTCATTTGAATAGTGAAGCTAAATTGTTTCGTTTTCAAGCGAGAGCTCATTAAATAGCCATAATAATCCAAATCTGATACGACTCTTTATGCAGCTATCGTAATGATTTATATCCTCATTTTTAAGGTCATTCTGCTTTAGTGATTTTGCTTTAAATAATAATACGTTTGTGCCTGAAATATCATAATCAGATGATAGTTTATTTTATAAACATTTATATCATGTCTGTTTGATAGGGTTCACATCATAATCCGCTACTATAAAAATTCATAAAATCATTCCACTTTGATCACAAATATATCGTTTATATCGACTATTGTTTTTTTCCGATTAATCAGCGCCTTATGATCAAAATTGAAACTGTATGTGATGTATCCCCATAGGGTCGACCTGCGCATAATTTCATATTTAGCATCAGGAATGACTGTTCAGGGACTCTATTAGTGTTATTAAACTAAAATGACATAAAACGTTAATTGTAATCGGTTGAAACCACTCTGTTGGTCAGAAAAGTGGGACATTGTTTGTAAATTTGAAATATTGCTAATCATGCTGATTCGTACTTTGTCTCCTTGTATAGTAGTTAGGCCGTTTTCCGCATATGGCTTAATTGAAAGCTTGTGATCACTCTTGAAGCCATATGTTGTTTCAAATCTTCATGAAACTTGCATTGATATGCTAATGATACATTTACAGAGCTCATAAATGATCCCAGTTCGTTGCAAAACATGGTCGACAGGATAATGTGTGATCCAATGAAATGTTACAGAAAGTTATGATTTATAATGTAAACATGCATATGAACTACCAAACAATGTTTCAAGCGTTTTTGTTTCTAATTTACATTTATTCACCAAAACTAGCAATACAGCATCTAAGCAAAGAATTATATTAATTAATACCATATCATTAATCTTGCGTTAAACAATATGTTGACATACTATAAGCTGAAATAATTATATTTAAAATAGCTTTTCTTAACTAAAGCATTTCTGAAAATTATGAATTATATTTTTGTTGTTTTTTAAGAGACTTAAATTTCTCAAATGTTTTTGTTTGTATGGTGCCGACCCGATTCATATGATTTGCTCTGCATTAACTAATACGATCATAAGTGTATCATTATCCATGATAAACACATACAAGTAGAATCTGGACATTTCCAGCGATTTCGCGTACATCGAACAAGGACGCATACCTCAAACTGCTTGCCTTCTGCGGAATATAGTAAAGCATAATTTTAATATAAGTATATGTACGCATATACATATAAGAAGTAATAACATGTTAGCGTTTGCAATAATTTACACGTACGTCTTCCTGATGCCATAAATCAGTGGTAGCATGGTTAAAAACACCCGCGAATAAAGGATAAAGTAGACGATGAATAATATATGATGTTTAGTGCACACTTGTGGTAATTATTAAATATATTTCGAAATAAAAATTACACCAAAAATAGGTATATCTTATTTATGGTATTGATGTTGTTTTTAAAACTCTAGATATAAATGTGTTTTTCCTGATGAATGCACTTGAAAGTATTTCGCCTCTTTTATGTCATACGTTAACCTATTCATCTTATAAAGTAAAATACCTGAATAAAATTGATGCACGTTGCTTTATATCGTTTTAAAGGGATCTTTTCACGCTTTGGTAAATTGACAAAATTGAAAAAAGTTGTTTCAGATTCGTAAGTTTTCGTTTTAGTTATGATATTTGTGAGGAAACAGTAATACTGAACATTAACCATGCTCTAATATAGCCATTATATGCATCTTTTGACGATTTTAAAACCTAAAAATTATAAAGCGTTGCAACGCGAAACGATTGAATAATTTGGAGAGTTCTGTTTTTGTCGTTAAATTTTGTGAAACTACGAAGATTGCTTATATAAGGTACAAAAATACGTACATATGTGTACTCGGCGGAATAGCTCAGTAGGCTAAAGCGTTTTTACTTCAGGACTCTGGCAGGACTCCAGGGGTCACTGGTTCGAAACCTGCTCCGGGCAATGTTCTTTTCCTTTTTTATTTTTTTTCTTGATTTTTTACTGGAGCTTTTACAATCCAATGTTTACATTTATCAATATAAAGCATTTAATGAATAAGTTAAAAAAATGCCAAAATCTGTGAAAAGGCCCCTTTAAACATATTCATTTCAAAACCCACCTGCTCTCGCGTCTATTTTTGTGATTAGATTTCAAACTCCTGTAATTTAACGCTTGTTGAGTACCAAAACACGCAACTGCAAGTTATTGCGATATGACACGCAACACTTTGCATGTAAAGAGCCTATTTTGTCGTAATGTCGGTCTAATATTATGATATACGATGAAGACGCTAATACCAACATGTGGTTTACTAATATGTATAGCAACAAATGTATAACATACACACTTAACGCGAACTTAAGTGTTAGGAATCAGACGAAAAATACTAACCAGCCCTCGCTGTTAAACTATATGCGCTACTTGATTACCAATCATTAAATAATAACGAATAATACAAATGAGAACGCTTGTATTTGTATTGACGTCAAGACGGTTATATTAAATATATGATACTTTAAAAAAAAACGCATGTCACAAAAGGGATATTGCCAGAAGTTGGTTTAATCCAAATTGTCCAACCGGTATCACAAACAGATGATGAACCATCGTTAACGTAGGCATTATGCCGGTTATAATGAGGCGTACCCTCGATCAGATATGATGTCATTAACAATTATTTGTGTTGTTTGATTTTTTAAACTAGATTTAGAACAGTTTTTGTTGCTGTCAGGCACGCATTTCCAAATATTGAACGTTGTAAACGTTTTAGAATTCCTTGCAAAATTGCATTTGCAAATGCATGCGATTGTTATAAATTACGTTCTTAGTAAATATGACTGTAATATATTTATATAATTTCAAAATGGATTTGAATTATTTGAAATCCGATTAACTGTTATTAAAATGAGTAATGCAGCGAGTACCTAAACAAGAAATACGAGCACACCACTATTTGGACAAAAAGACGAGTATTGATATACACGTGTATCCCTGGTTTAACAGAACACGCGCTGCTTTGTTGATCAAATGAAAAAAGATTTTAACGTTTTCGTAAGTGGCCTTTACCTGAGTGGTTAACCACCTGATGTATTAGTGTGTCCATGTCTAATTTTAACCAGTTTTTTTTAACTGTTAACGGCCATGAAATAGGTATTAACAATATCAGTTTGCATATTTACATAATAGGGAGGTTTCGAGCAACGGTTTGACTTTGTTAAATACAGGTTAAATATCAGTTAGAGAATACATTAATCACGTACAAGGTATTTGTTCATAGCGATGTTTAATTCCGTATGATAATATAGATACAGAATATTCAAATATGTGATGATGACTGTAAGTCTGTATGCATGTAGGTTTGAGTTGGTATTAGTTTAATGTTCGTTTGCGGTAAATTTTAACGCACAGTGCAATAATAGCAGTATACACGTTGCTTTGTAAATATTGTAGGTTACAGTTCAAAACGTATGTTAGTTTGTGTTCCATAAACGTATGCTAATTCAAGTCAGAAATATATTTATTCTAAATGTGTTGCTTTAGAAAAGCAGATAAATAGCAACAAATAATAGCAAAATATAGACAAGTCACAAAAACAGCTGTGATCTACCATTGATGTTGCAAGATCATACTGCTAACATCTTAATATTTTGATACGAAGTTGGAAGAATTGTATGATATAATTAAGTGACCGTAAAAAGTGTGTTAGTACGTTCCCTAAAATTAAGGTAACAAAGTTTTTTTGTTTTTTTTTTTTGTTTCCTGTAATCTGTATATAGCATTTAATTACATTCTTCATTTTAATTAAATCTATAAAAATCGAATTCACGTTGCAAAATTGGTTCAATATGTAATTCATAAGCGATAACTATGAATTATGTACATACATAAAAAACCCGTATCACATGATACAGCCAATTATATTCCGAATGTATAAGTATGACGTGCGGAAACTGGTCATAACTATATAATGCTTTAAAAAAAAACACCTACGGATACGTGCTACTCTCGGCCTTAAAAGGGGAATGTACATCACAATACAACATCAATCACATTGTAGTTAATCCACATAGTATTTAATCGTTTTCAAAACCTAACAAAGAGATCCACTAAAAAGTATACACGCATGTGGTTCAATACTAATACATAATGAAATTTAAGCATTACAACGGGCTTTGTTTATTTAAATCATCCTATAATGCGATAGTTTACATCACGTATTGAAACGACCAGATAAAACATTTTTTGTCAAAAGCTAGACATAAGATATTAATTCATCCCACTTGGTTTCAGTTGGAGTCTAAGCGCATAAATTATATGGTATTAATCATTGAATTCATTAGATACATCGTGCATTATTTTATCGTACATTTCAATTATGAATACAGATACGTTTACGTCGAGAGTATCAAATAAACCTTTACAAATAAAACTGGCGACTGTTTTGGTTGTGTATTGTCCTACTATTTGTGCATGTTGATGTTCGTTTCGAAAGTAAACTTAAACTTGCGTCTGATATACAGAACAAACAAAGCCCTACAATGCGCGTGTTTTCTGCAGTGAACAGGTTTGAAAGACGTTGATAATTATCCGCATGCGATTGAACATAAAACATTTCTATACATTTGACGACCGAATTAAATTGAGATGTTTCTTGCTGCCTACAGAACGAGCAACATGAACAGTACACTATCTTAAATCGATTGAACCCTTGTGAAGTCATATGGTATCTAATGAAGGAGAGTATACGTCGACTGGTTCTAGATAGACCAGTATATTGTTTGCAAATGTATATCAATAATGGGTCAAGAGTTGAATGACTGTCCCACAGGGAGGGGTAACATTAAACAATACTTATAAAAACAAAGGCAACCCCAAAGAAAAACTTTTAGTGTGCCACAATCATTTAGAAACAGTCATTTAGTGCGTTCCATACATTGTTCATATATAATATAATCAATATGGAGAAATGTTTGAACAGTATTTTCTTGTCTATTTCTTCACAGAACATTGGTTTATGGGTCGGGTCGGGGCTATTGTAAAGTCTTATATTCGAGCAGGAGAAAACAACAGTATTATTGATTTTTATAATGACGCATCCTGTGATTTTCCTCAATAGACGACGTGTCATCTGTATTAACTGTAAATAAGACTTCAAGTTGGCATAATACCTTACTATCGAATAGTCGCAATGCAGGGTCGGACTTAATTGAGGAAAAAAAACAGCCAAAAGGGCGCAAATTTACAGTTTATATTGCGACTCAAATAAGCAATATAGGCGTGATTGTAATTGCAAATAAATTACTCAATGAAAGTAAGTAATTACTTGTGTAAAACAACTAGGTTCCCATGAATCATTTACAAGATAATTGACATACCTGTGTAATTAATATACTCGTTCGTGTGAATAAACATACAATAAGAACAATGTCTGTTTTTCTATGTAAACGAACAATTTCAAAGATTACAGACAAGCAGTATACATAATTATTCTCTATTATGTTTACATGAAAGATGGTCCTCATAAATACATGTCCAGATATGACAAAAATGTGATTTCCACACCGTTACACTTTTTATAATAATAATAATCGTATGTTTATAAATCCTTTAACTATTATTTTGCGTTGGTTTATTAAGAAAAAAAAAGTTTTTTGGTTTGTGTAAGTATATGCAGTACACTTATCATGTAATAGTGGTGATCGCATTGCTCCAGTAAACAATCTACATAATAAAGTGGGTATTTCAATAACTTTATATTTTGTTTCAATAGCACCGTTACTCATTGACGATAGCAAAAAGTGTGTCTTATAACAAGATCTCGCATAACTACTTATGAGAATAATTTTTTTTATGAATTCAGAGGTTGGGGATGTAGGTAAAATTTAAATTACAAAAAATGCACATAATAACTAATTACATTGCAGTGACATACACGTACCATGATATGATGAAGATTTTATTATAACAGTTTGCTCGTGGTGCCGTTATTATTAAGAGTGTACGTTATTGTATCAAAAAGTTCACACGACTGCAGATCTTAATTCATCTGAAGTATTTTGCTTTATATTTATGTGATTTGTATTCTCCCATAATCCTTATATTCGCTTTTAAACAACACATTGCTCATTTGTTTAATATAAATGGTTTATTTAAAATGTTTATTGGAACAAAAAAGGTCGTAAACATTACTAAACTGTTTTATTATTATCACTTTATTCCGGTTTGTTCGATAATTCTGACCAGTATAACTGATATATTATTAAACATATGTATACATTTAAAGAATACTTCTTATATTATTAAAGACAAAATAATTATATTTATAGAAATATAATACTATGTCAGACGTTCTGTTAAACTCGAGATTTCTTTAAAAACTATTAGAAGTGTTAAATGAAGTTTCATAAGTTTTAATGCATGAAACCACAGGTATTTGCAATCATGCCCGTGCCATTGTTAATTTGTTTAAAAATGAGTACAAACCATTAATTATATGGTGTAGCTCCTTACGTTAAGATTTTTAAAATATGAAAATGATACTTGAACCAGTGTGCAAGGATTTAGGAAAACGCTTGACTTCCCTTTCTATTGACATGCGGTGAAACGGCACAATATCTAATACTGGTATAATGTGTTTATATTACCATTTAATGACAAGGAAGTCTTCCTCATGTAGAAATACAAACCGTCTTATTTAGTAAAGTGTCTAGGAATTTAACAACGCATCAATTCTGCCTACGTATCAGCTTAAGGGAAATATTGAAACAAAAATGAATGCATCGATGTTGTATAAAGCAGACAAAACAGCTTTAACGGGCATATCGACGAAGTATCACATATACTTACTAATTCAAGCAGATGTGTATCCGTTATACTATAGTAATTATGAACATTACACAACATATATACATGATTTAGATACATGCCTTCGATCGGATTCAAACACATTCCTTGAAAAACAACTATTTATTTAAAGCTTACTACACTATCGATACAGTACATGCGTATAGCGGCATTTCATGTACATTCATTTCTTGAAGACGTTGCCACCTCAACTTGTTTGCACGGTGCATATTTTAAAAAGCCTGTTAGTCCGCATTTAGTTTGCTAAATTCAACACTTGCATCAGGTTCTTTTTTACTTAAAGTAACGCAAATGATTCAATACAATGTGCGTGCAAGTATAATTGCTTTTGGAATAATATTATGTTTGTTATGTAAATGGCTGAGCTTCTAAATGTACAGTAACTTATTACGCTTTTGTAAATGCAGAAGTTTTATTACCGACTAAAAAAGCATGAACAGAATTTATATTACACCACAGCTAAATGATGAAATGTTCGTTTTTATCGAGGAACTGTTTTTCAATTCAGTTTAGAAAAACATTTTGTTCAACTTATACTGTTAATTTGTATGTATATATTAAAGGTAAACACGACAGCATTATTCGGCTTGGTTGTGTCTTCAAGAAGAGTGTCATTTCTCCTCTAGTTGTTCTAAATCAGTCTGTAACACATATTTTTGCAGATTTATCTCGCGTCGCAGCCACTTCTTTGGACTATGTTATGTCGTATAAATGTGTTTAACATATCAAAATAAGACATTGTATGCGCAGGTAAAAGCAAATAACAAATGAAGCACACAAATGACCATGGTATAATATAAATGGTCTTCCAATCTTCTGTGGTGCTCTTGAATCGGCAGTAAATACAGTCTGCGGGTTTGTCGTTAAGATTGATGATAATAGACAGTTTAGAACTATCGTATAACCTTGATTTGTCATTTTTGTTTGACTGGAGCAACAAAACATTGACACACGCCAAGTTTAGTTCTTGACAATTGCCACATAAATTCGAGAGCAGACACTGCGATATATGATTATATGAACAGGTCATTAGTGAGAGCATATAAAGCTCTAGATATGTTAGGCAGAACTTTTAAGGTGTGTTTGCGGTGATAATATGTTTTAGTGTCATATGCATGTTTGAACTAATCGGTTGATACATGTTGTCTAGGTATTGCCTCTGTTAATGTGGACCTAGTATTAAAGAGCGAGCATCTCTAGTGGGTTTACATAAGAACTGTTACACTACGTTTATTTATAGACTAGTTAATTTTCGAAATATCTATATGAAGGCTTGTATAATAACATACCATAAGAATATGTTCTCAATTGAACGTGTACATTATCAGTAAAACGAAAACATTGAGCACGCCAATTCACATGAATACGAATACCATGAAAACATAAACTCGTTTGACCCTTAATGCCATGAACATAAACTTTCTTGACATCAAATACCATGGACATCTTTAATTGCTTGAATGTTAATACCATGAGAAGGCAGACTCTTTTGAACGAACACAGACAATGTATAGTATAGACTTGTTCGAAATCCAATATCATTTGCATCTATATGTGCTAGTACTACATCGACGATACTATACAACTATTGAACGCAAATACCATGCGCATTAAAAAATATCTTGCAAGTCAATACTTTGGACGAATTTACTTGATTGCATGTGAAACCATGATACTATA
Organism: Dreissena polymorpha; assembly: GCF_020536995.1. Taxonomy (NCBI): domain Eukaryota; kingdom Metazoa; phylum Mollusca; class Bivalvia; order Myida; family Dreissenidae; genus Dreissena; species Dreissena polymorpha. The sequence goes on along the minus strand of NC_068365.1, from coordinate 6,181,157 downwards.
GAGTCATCTTAACATGAGCAACATAGATTGCTATGCTATGTTCCGTTGTGTTCAAGTGTAAAAAATATCGAAGTGAGCGCAGTTTCTATTTTACGTACTAGCTTAATCTTTTTTTTTATCAAGGCGTTCACTTTAATATTCGTGCACCTGTTTATGGTAATTTGGATTGAGACTTTGATAGACGGCGACTATAATAAAATAGCAACGTTGTAGTATATTGTGTACATATCATCTTGTTTCGCGTACCACCTGCAGAGTGAAGTTTCATTTTACGTTGATTTATGGTAAATGTATTCATATTTCACCATTTTGATGCATAATGTGTTAAAGAATCTTGTTGAGCATGTCAAACTTGAGCTGATCAAATATGTACATTTGAGACATTCGCTGTTCTTCCAACTTTAATAAAGAGTTATGCGATTGCAAGACTGATGGGCTTAAACATGTACTTGAGGGTCCGAAATAACGGGTAGGCACCTTTATAGAAGAGTCGTTTACAGAACAATTTTGTATCAAACTATGTATACCCACTAAAATGTCGTAGGATTGAATTAAAAACGGGAGTTTCCGCAAATTTAGTGTCAAAAACTTAGAGCAAATACGTTATGCATGATACTATGTTACATACCTGGATAAGGTTGATGCACTGGCTTCATTATTTTTATGGCATATACATTTCGAAATCCAACTACTTTCGCGTCTATTTGCGTAGTATTGTTTCAAAAGCCAGTAATTTGAAGGTAATCGAACACCAAACACGCACATACAAGTAATTGCGATATGACATGCAACGCTTTGCATGTTAAGAGCCTATTTCGTCGTTATATCGGTCTCATAGTATGCTTGTTTACGATGAAAACTCTAAACCAACATGTACTAAACTTACATGTTGAAGCAACAACTATTAAGAACACACTAAACGCCCTTACTCGTGTTCGAACTTAAGTCTTAGGAATAAGAAGAACAATACAAACCAAATAGAGACCGAATGCGCTACTTATTACTATATTTGTTGTATTATTTGTGTTGGTCGTGTCTTAAAGGAAAGTGTCAATTTTCCCCCTGCTTCTCTAAATCAGCGAGATTCAAATATTTTTCGAAATTTAAGCGCTCAGCCTCACCTGTTTCTTACTGTGTTATATTGTACATTTATTTTCAACACCTACAAACAGGATATTTAAGTTTCTATTAAGAGCCATTAGAAAATATGAAACGCACAAAATTGCCTATGGTCATTAAAACGTCAGTGATGTTTTTTTATGGGCTGTAGGTACTGTTTGCGGTTGGGCGAGTAAATTTGTTTACGACATGCCTCAAGTTATTCAAACTGCAGATCATCTGCCCTTAGTTTCCCAAAACACAATAAACACCGAAACTTCACGGTGAGCAATTGCCAACATAATTACTCGCTTGAGAGCCGATACTTCCATATTATGAAATTCATTAGGGTATAAACCCTCTTTAAAGTGAATATCATAAGCATAATATACTTGCTTGGCAAACAAATCCATGAACAGTGTAATTTGCTTTAATCTTAAAACTGCGATAATATCAACTCTTTTGAACGTGAATACTCCATGCATATAATATACGTGTTTGAAATCCAATAACATTAACAAATATATTTGCTTGAACTACATTCAACGATAATATAGACTCAAATTGAATGTAAATACCATAAGCATAAGAGACGTACTTGAACGCCATGAACAAACCATGCGAATACATATTCACTGCTGTGTTAAGTGTTATTAAAACGTATATAAATATAGATGTGAGTTGAGTTTATAGTTAACGTATATGTCTTATATATTTTTGTCGTTGCGTACCATTTAAAAGGTGTGCATATTTTTCTGTGAATTTCGATAGATTTGGATAGTCGACAAATTGTCATAATAATATAATGCACATGCTGCGTGACACTGTTTTTTCTCAAAATGTACATATCTTCCAGCTTCGCGTTCCACCCGAAGGTGTTAAGTTTCCGTTAACATGTTATGGTATATTTAGTTCATATTTTATCTTTTTGATGACGAATATGTTTATAAAGAGTGATTGTTATATTACGAGGGAGCTATTAAAATAAGTTAACAGGTGCGTAAACCTTGAACATTCGGTGTGTTGCGAGAAAGTGATATTGTGATTGATAATACGCTTGGCACACACTTGTTGGTATTTTACAGGTTAATTACGGGTCGGTATCTGAATCAAATCAACCGACTGGTTTGACGAACATTAATGTATCAGACCTTATACCTATGAAAAAAGTAGTACGAATGTTTTCGTCGGTCAATTTTCAGTAACCAATCAATTGAAGAGTCGAATAGATTTGATTGGAACAGAACCTTTATAGACAAACCAACGACTTGTTATTATATTGGTTTTATTTGGCAATGCTCTATTGTCATTGTGTCTTTGTTTAACTCTTAAGAGGCAATTATACAGTTCGGTGTCAGTGATTGTAAAGCTTAAGACTACACACAATGCCAGTTAAAGTAATTGTATCTATTACGCAAGTATTGGTTTGATCGTTCTTTTTAAATACGTTAATTATGGAACCATATCCGCACCGGATATCACCTCTCTCGAAAGTCTTTGTCCTTAAATGACCCACTGAGCAGCACATCTACGTCTAATATATACGTTAAGAAAGAATTCTGCAACAATGAACCAATATTTATACCCATTATCGACGTCAATGATCTAAACATCGCATAGTAACCGCAAAGCTAACGCAAATTAGGCATCAAACACGCCAAAATCGTACAATTAAAACGCTATTTGTATGCTACCATAAAACGAATGGCGAACAATAAAACGAATGGCGAAGCTCCCTCCAGTGTCCATAATGACATTTAACTTTAAAATTGTTACGGATTATCATAATGAAGTTTGATAATGGTCTAACATTTTTTTGTTCAAACTAGGTTTTTTCATTGACGTGCATGCATCAGTATAACTAGAAAACATAAGAGTGACTCAACCAATGTATTAAGTTTGCTTGATACTGGTTTTGCGTGGGCCTAACAATTGTTGGTGTTACAAAGTTTCAAATTTCACATATAATTTAATTATTGTAAACTCTAAGCAAGCGGTAGAATAAGCAGGTTTACAACTGCTTTAAACGTGATAACTGATCAGCGTAACATGCCAAACACCATGAATGTCATATACCACTGTACCTTATATAAATATAGTATTTGTATGAGTTAACACTTTACCTTATAGATAATAGATAATACACAGCCCTGTACATAGATATATATAATATGTCTACATGTTTCTTTTAAAATTCGCGTGTCCGAGAATTTGTTTGTTTACACCATCCAAAAAATACGTGCCACTTTCGTGTAATGTGATAATACAAGCATAAGCTGTATGAACATACATTCTACTTTTTTGGAACATAACTGAATGTTATTGACATTCATAATTCAGTTTTCGAACGAGTTTATGCAGTTTATGGCATGTGTTGGTATGCTTGCAACTTTGTTAAAATTTATATAAATGTTTGCAAAGTGTTTTATTTTCTTCTTTTGCTGAAAATACCTTAACAAATGACTACATGTAGGATATTTGTTTAATTTTGGAATATAACCGCGTTGGGTAGAAATCAATTCATCCTGCCTTTGTTGCAAACATTGACCTTATAAAGCAGTGTTGAATAAACTAGTTGATATCCGGCAACCGTAATTACGTATTCCTACGCGCCGATTAACATGTTCTACTATTTGACCTTTTACAAAATGTACATGCGAAGTTCCGGAGAAATGTTTTGCAAAACAAAATGATAGTAAAGGTAATACATATGTATTAAATTTAAGCAAACATATAGCAATGAACTAATCAAGTGTGCCTTTAAATTGATTTACTCATAACCTTCAACATACGGCGTTTCTTTATATATATAGAAAGGTTACACTCCAATAATGCACACTTATCTTTTATGTATTGAAATATCATTCAATCGAACAAACAAACACTATATTTGAATGAAAATCCTTATCCTTATGTGCAGGCGTAACTGTTTATATTCATACTTTCTCAGTTTTTATGAAATAATGTATCGTTAAGTGTGACATTTAACTGTTCATCCGTTTTCACAGAGACTCGTTTCAGTCAACGACCTTGAACATGAAAAAAATGAGTTTTTATTTTGATTTTGCATTGTTTTCCATTTCTTACCATAAATATATCATATTCTCGATTCATCTTTTATTTTTATAATATTTTCTATAGGAAAGTATTAAAAGGAACAGTTAAATGTGGAACTATTTTTGCGTGACTCGATTGGTAGTTATTCGGTAGTCAAGAATGTTGTGAACATGTTGGAGGACCGACTTAAATAATAGTTTTGTTATGTCAATAAATCGCTTGTCTTTGATAACATGTGTTAAATACATCATTTAAAATGAAGCAGGATAAATCTAATACATGGTTGGTGCCGAGATGGAGAAAGTTTATTATGTGAGACCCGAAAAAGAAAATGCTCGCTAAAGCTCGCCCTATTTTGTTTTTCTTAGCCTCACCGGATAAACTTTCTCCATCTCGGCACCAACCATTTATTCTCTATATCCACAGCGTGTATTTTGTACGACTTTTGTTATTGCTTTGAATTCTACTTAGTAATTGGCGTCGCACTGAAGTGCGGCGACTAGTATGTCATACGTTTTTTTTCGCTTATGGGAGGAGAAGTTATTTTACGGATCAATGTTTATATTTTTTGTTGTCAAAATACCTTGCATAGTGGTGATTTTTTGTGTAAATTAGTGTAAATAAGTACTGCATTTGTGCCTATTACATTTACTACAACATTTATTGCCAATAATACAAAGCTTATTATTTTAATTTATAACTGATCACAGGGACTGGGCAATAATAAAATATCACAGGGACTGAGCAAATACGCGAACTGGGGAAACTTTCTGGTTTTGTATAAAAACAAAACTTCTTTGTTCCACTATCCTACCAACCACCTAGTTACTAATAAAAGCGCTATAGAGCGCAAAGCGCGACACGTATTATTAAACGTATTATTAATTGTAATAATGAGTCTTGATAAAGGAAGAAGCCGCTTATCAATGAGGTTCACCATCACAGCACCCCAGTCTCACCACTATCAAGTCCTCCTACAGGTTTTTTGTAAGAACCACATATAGAAGGCCGCAGGCCTGACCCGTATCTTGCCAGTGGTATGAACCCTTTGGTATGGACTTTTAACCCGCTCACTATCCAGCGTTTAAACTTCCGGGTTTACATTTAAACCGAGTATTAATAGCTTATCAATATCTTAGTAAGAAGGTGATTTTTCAAGCGGTTCCGTAGTGTAGTGTTTACACGCTCGCTTCACATGTGAGAGGCCCAAGGTTCGAGCCCCAGTAGTATCAAATTATTTATGTGTTCTATGTTAACTTTTTGTTTTGATGTAGACATTTTAGTTTAAATAATATTTAATTGTTTTATAGTAACCATTTTCTGTTTGTATTATGCTCATGAAATATAAGAGTGAGAGGGTGTGGGGGGGTTCGTAAAGATATTAAAACTTTTACAGTGTTTTCATATCAAGGAGTACTCAACCCCTATCGTAAATGAGCAACGTAAGAATAAGTTCAGAATCATCTCCCCTTGAAGTTGAGAAAAATATGAAATTACGCTTACAAGATGAAGCAGATTGTTTAAAACCCACACAGTTCTGTTCCATTAACGAAAACTGCAAACGGTTGCCAGTAAAAATAAATGAAATCAATGTAAATAAAATGAACTATGAACTATTTGGGGGTTACAACAAAAAATCATAGATAATGGTTATTTGGAGGTTTAAACACAACATCATAGATAATGGTTATTTGGGGGTTATAACACAAAATCATAGATAATGGTTATACCAGTATCTTTTTTTTTGTTTAAAATAATAGGCCAATATATTAAATATCGTTCCATGTAACTTCATTGAGTTCCTTTTACACTGAAATTCCCGACGCCCTTTGATGCTTTGCATCAATACTTATCTTGTATTAGTTACTTTATCGACCTGTTAAGCTCACATTAGTTCCTAATTGGTTCATAGTTATTTGGTATTGAAATCAACCGCAAAGCGCCTTCCTGTCACCTTGGCAATGCATAAGTAACAACAGCCGCTAAGTTAGTATACATTATAGGGAAAACAATATACCACATTGGCAAATATCGGGCCTTTACAATATAATGTCATGAATCTATTAAATTAATTTAAATTATTAACCACATAAATTGTAATGAAGTCCAGTATATTTTTTTCAATACAGATTGGAGTGTTAATGCTCGTTTTGTTAGTCAAAAAGGATTATTTGTAATAAATACAATCCGATAAGCACATACTTTTGTCGTTTATTTGTATATGTTCAGGACAAGTAATATCCTTAAAAATAATCAGCATTTATATACACTAAACATATGCACGTTATATTGATTAAACTTAAGCAGTTCCGACTCGGTAAACAATGTTTCAGTCTGTACATAACTCTAAAGTGCGAAACCACATTAACATATTATCACGATGTGTTACTTCGGTGAATTGTTTTGATATTGAATTGATAGATTACATGTAATGTATAGTAACCACTTAGTATAATTAGTTGGGCTTTACTTCAACAAGATCTTCCACAAAGTATATACAGAAAAACTAATTGTCAAACCTTTCTTGTTTGATCACACAGACGATCTTTCTACAGTTCAGTGTTGATATTTGCTGATGATACGTCTCATAAAATTCGGCAATGGTAAAAAGATGCAGTATATTTTACACATAGCGGCAGACATCCCACTAGCGATATTCACGTCGTAAGCAGGCACTTTAATAAACGTATGTGTTAACGATTATATATCGCTAAATAGATACACATCTTTGCTGTTAAAGACACATGTCAAAGTTTAAGTATATCAAATATCAAAAGTGCGTTATTTAAAAAAGAAATGGCCTTAACATTTAGCGTGTTTATCTTTTCAAAGCTTTATTATTGTCATAAACAAACTACTCTCTATATATTAAACGATTAAAAACCTGTCCTGTCATTGTTATGACGTCGGTATATATATAAAGTTACTCATTTGAATAAGAAGGTCGTCGGTTTTGTGCAGCTGATTGACATGTCTGAATATGATACGAATCATAGTCCATGTTAAAAGATAATTCGGTTAAAGTGAATATCAAACTCGACTATTATTTTGAGATAACATACATTTAGCATCTCCAATATTGTTAACCATATGCTAGAGGTTAGATAAAAACACGTACATATTGACTGATCAGGTATTACAACATGTTTACTTTTTATGCAATTATACAACAGTTATTTACTTAATAAACATTTGCGGACGAGTCAGTTTGATATCTTTGAAAATTTAAATGGTAGCAGCTCCACTTTTATTTTTGTGTTTTTAACATGGAAAAGGCTTAAATTAATAAAAAGGAACTTGATAGTTCGATTTTTTATGATCATTTCGTTCAGGATCTTAAAAATGCATCCTGGTCGAGAGGTATATAAAACTCTGTCTGTAAACCGATATACATATTACAAAATACCCTAATAAATCGCTCATCACATTTTGTACATAAAAACTCTGAAGCGAGTCAGTCCATAGGATTAAATTACGATGAAACACTCTCTTTCAGTTTCGCAAAATTGTATTTGCACGAGCGCTTAAACCAAATGCACTATCAAGAGTGATGAATTTAAATACAATGTAGTTATACAATTGTTTTACACCAACATTTATATAATACACGCCAACATGCCATATTTAAGCATAATAAATACGGTTTATGTAACACAAAACGCATGCATGCACTATATACTGCTTAATAATAACATAACTAATATGACGGTATTATAGGCGTTTTCGCAACTTTGGTTTGTAATATATTTTAGCTTAAGTTTATATCATGGCACTATATGGTAACTGAGCACATTTGAAAATATTACTTAATAAAAATATATACTATATGCGCAATTTTCAGAACAGAGTTTCTGTTCCGTGCATTAATGAACATGTCGTTTATGTTAAAAATATAGTACCACATAGAAGTTCATTGCTGTGGTTATTTTTTAGCGCCAAACATAAGATGTATACTAAATTACCCACTTAAGCGATTTTTAAAAAAAAAACGATATATTATAAAAACAGGTCCTAATATCGACGTATATATATATTTCAAGATAATGACTACAAGAAGTTAATAACGGTTCACTCGCAGTGTTTTCATTACGATTGACTAAATCTTCCATGTGCCAGTACACTAGTATACTTTTAGTTCAAATAAACAATCAATCTATGGCGTATTGTGTATATTGTTTATATTGTATATTGTGTTTAGTTCATGTTTAGGACATCCTCATAATGAAATATCACAGCCAATGTAATACCAATAAGTGGCAGCGGTTTAAATCGATGTTTAAACATTATTACGCGGCGGTATGTTCAATGAATTGATATCATACATAGTTGTTTCATTATCAATTCAGCAAACTCACTCAAACACAGTTTCGCTAACAATGAAATGTCAGCGGAAGTGCCAGTACCGATGCATGCTAAGGAGATAAATGTACCATCAATGCTGTTACATCCTCAAAAGACAATGTCAGTTCCAGGCAATTCAAAAGATAGTGTCAGTACCAATATAGTATAACCCTCAAGAGACAGTGTCATTAAAAATATAGTACTATCCTCAAGAGACAGTGTCAGTAAAATTGTAGTTACATCCTCAAGAGACAGTGTCAGTACCAGGCAAGTAAATACTCAAACAAGAGTGTGAGTACCAATATAGTAACATCCTCAAGAGACAAAATCCGTAAAATTGAAGAACCATTTTCAAGAGATTGTGTCAGTAAAAAATGTAGTTACTTCCTAAAGAGGCAGTGCCAGTACCGATGTAATAAAATCCTCAAGAGACACTGTCATTACCGATAAAAAATATCCTTAAGAGACATTCAGCAACATTATAGAAATATCCTACGTCAACCGACAGTACCAGTAGCATGTAGAATAATGAAGCGTCAGTACAAAGCATTGGCACCATCGAGGGTTTGCGGCAGTAATATCCCCAAGATACAGTGTCAGTACCAGGCAGTCACATCCTCAAGAGAAAGTGTCAGTGCCAATGTAGTAACATCGTCAAGAAACAGTGTTAGTTCCAGGCAGTAATACAGAAATATCATCAAGATACAGTGAAAGTACCTTGCAGTAACATCTTCAAGACACAGTGTCAGTAACAATGCGGTAACAGCATTAAGAGACAGTGTCGGTATCAGGCAGTCACACCCTTAAGAGACATTTTTAGTACCCGGCAGTAACTTCCTTAAAAGACAGTGTCACATTAAGACGTAACCTTCTCTTGCGACAGTGTCGGTTCAAGGCAGTAACAACCCCAAGAGAAAGTGGCAGTAACAATGTTGTAGTATTATCAAGAGTCAGTGTCAGTACCAAGTGGTAACATCCTCAAGAGACAGTGTCAGTACATATTCAGTAATATCCTCAAGAGACATTGCCATTACAAGGCAGTGTCATATCCAAAAGAAAGTGTCAGAACCAATGTAAAAACGATCTCATGACACATTGTCAGTACCAATGTAGTAACATCCTTAAGAGACAGTGTCCGTACCAGGCAATTACATCCTTAAGAGACAGTGTAAGTACCAATGCAGTAACATCTTCAAGAGACAGTGAGAGGAGCAATGTAGTAACATCCTGAAAAGACAGTGTCAGTACGAATGTAGTTACATCCTCAAGAGACAGCCACATAATAAATAGACAGTGTCATTACCAGGCATTAACGTCATCAAGAGACAGTGCCAGGATCAGACAATGAGAGATTCCTTTTTCTTTTAAGAAACACGGTTTACGATGTATTCCTTGTAAAATATCGCGTCTAAATATGCATTTCAGTTTAAAAAGTGTACTCGTTTATAGACAAGCTTAAAGATGTTTCCAACCACGCTTATTATCCAAATTAAGTTACATGACAGGTAAGTTTTAATTTAGCGAAAAGACATAGCGACATTAATATGTTGGACAGATATCCGGAATTTCAAAACACTAATTAGCCATTTGTATACAAAAACGACCTTCAATAGATTCCCACTCATGACACTCGATATTTGTTATACATTACTTATCTTTTTTATATTCAACTGCTGATCTTCAATATATCCATGTAAAACCGATATTTCCATTTACAAACAATCATCATCACTGATTTTTTCATAAATATTTATATCATATGTTCGACTTTGTATGCAGTAAACTACCTAACATGTAATGACATTCATGATGACCATTAATCAACCTTAGTAACTCTTTTGTGTTACGTTACTCGAGTTTTATGGAGATGCTATACACTCGAAGGCACTTGTAACGCATAATGTTGATGGTGTATCATAATTGCTTAAATCGTTATCATGTGAATACCATGATCATATGGACTCCTTTAAACATGCTAACCGGTAATACATAACATAGCATACTTGCTTGAAAGCCGATAACATGAGCATCCATACGTCCTTGCATGTGAATACGATGAGAGTTTACTCTATTAAACCTTACTTATATGATCATAACGGACTTGATTGGAAGCAAATAGCATTAACATCTTAGCTTTATTTATTGTGCACAATCATAATGTAGACTCTCTGGAACATGATTATCAATGAATATAAAAACTTGAAGTTCAAGGCAATGACTATATTAACTTGCTTTAATGGGAATGCTATAAGAATATATACTTTATCAAACGTTAATACTATGAGTATGACATTCGAACGTGAAAGCAAAAAACTAAGAGTTTTAGTCGTAGTTGCTGTAGCTTTTTAAAAATATATGAGCAAGTCATTTGATGCAACACTATGATATAAGTGCCCCAATACGCATCGATGTGTAAAATCAAGCAATACTTTGTCTTGTTGCATATTATTCAAAGTAACGTTTTTAGTTTGAAACATACCGTGAATGTTAATGAAACAACAATCATGCCGATATAAAATCAACACATCTCTAAAAAATCGTTAGATGAGAATAGTAAGCTATGGTAAACACGCCTGCTTTATACCACTTCAGCTAGTAATTCTTCAGTGAAGCAAACTACATGTGCTTTCCGCATACCAAAGAACTTCTTCTAAGAAGTTGCTTTGTTTTGAACATGTTCTATGTTAATATGGTCGACTAGTTATAACCGATCCCCTTTGTATAATTTAAAGGCATACCTGTACATAACAATACCTATGTGTTCTCCTATTGCGTGACTTCAATATAAATTTACATTCGTCCAGGCTCACTGCATTCAATAGTGGTAGACGGCCGGGTATCTATCGTTATGTATTTGTAAAGGAGTTGTTGGAGCGCGGGTATGTTTACTTGTTGTATACATATTTGAACTAGCAAACATTAAATTGTTTTTAATTGTTCGACTGTTTATGTTCAAATTCATATTCGTATTGAAAGCTTTTATATTGTGATACGCGAATGTTAAACTTTCAGTAAAGAACTGGAACTGGAGTTTCAGTGTCTATTATATTAGATATTTATTTGTATTGATGTCCAGCATTGAGGTCTCACACTAAACCAAACTGTCGTTGAGCCAAGTTTGTTTTGTTAATAAGTTTACAAAAACTAAAAATCGTATATATATAAATTCACTTGTTTATTGTTTATTATTTCATTTAAATGATAACACATAACATAGTATCACATATCATAATGCAACAGAAAATGCAAATCACTGCCTTCTACAGTAATTGTTAAGAATTATGTATTTATAACGCATTAGTCAAACTGCATGCAGTTTGCATCATTGTCAAAACAAAGTAAATTGATATCAACTGTCCAATACTCTTAACATGTCAGATGATTTATATGTTGTTTTGTTTGGTTATACGCATTCCGTCAAGAGGACGTTTTTAGCTTAAAGAAGCCAGTTTAGCGACAATTAAGACATGAAGGTTTCTGCCATTGTTATAGTAAATTATATTAATTGCTAAACCTATGTTATACAAATTCGAATTGATATTAGTTTAGGGTACTTGTTACGTTAACATACATGTTTATCAATTATAACTCTGTTATTAATCTCGATGATTCAAGGACAGGTGTGAAATACTCACCTTTAGAATATTTTTTTCTTAAATTTTCAAGGCTTCTTTTCATTTTATTTTTTTAAATAAGAATTTTGAAACCGGCCGATAATGTGAAAGCAGACCACAATATAAACTGTGTATTATACGGCAAATGCGCATGAATTACCCGATGTAATCCATGACACATAGCTATACCCTACCATAGTCCTACCGTTTCACTCAACAACTTTTGTAAGATGTAAGCGAGCTTAATATTGATCGGCCCAACTAGCACATGAATTTCAATTAAAATAATGTCATGGGAGAGCACAACTTCTGCTGCGATACTAGATTGTTCCTACTTGTCATTTGACAGTCACTTCCATAATCGAGGTGTCGATTATTTGTATTTCCCCAAGCATTTGTTGTATGTTTTTTTTCAGTCCTAGCCGGATAAAAGTGTATCATAATTTTCAAATCGTGTTACACTTTTGACTCCTCGGTTCTCTATTTGCTTGTATATATCTTGATTGAATGTAGTCATTACTGTCTGTATTTTGAAAGCTTTCGTCTAAAGCCTGCATGCTATCATACACTGTTCTCCCACAACTCAAGTTGTTACAAAGTGAGTGTATTTCAGCTGCTAAGAAATATATAGTTTAATCTCTTAATTTCTTCCGTTTTACTATGCAAATGCAATTACATTCGCTTCATTGCAACCATATAGTCATTCATGTCTTTTATATGCAATATTAGGAATACGTGCTTCTACACTTTTGACATCTACATTTAAGGAGTAAGTGATATAGTCACTATTTGAGATGAGATTATGTTCATCTTTCAGGTGAACCAGTTTGTTTGGCTGCTTATTGGTTTCAGCTGCAAAAGCATTTTTTTCAACTTGTTTGCTTTCAAATCTTGAATTGAGTATTTATCAGCGTCTGTTCATGCGAACGACGCTGAGTTGTGAACATGTATCAAGTCACGCCCTTCAATGTTTTTTTAGGTGTTGGATCCCACCTTTAACCCATGTCTTTATTAGTGGTTGACGTTTGCGTTGAATTTCGAAGAGTTATAAGTATTCCAACTTCATCAACGGTATATCTATATAGTACATTAACTTACTATGTAAACACGTATTTCAACTCTATATAATCAACCTCGCATATCAGTGACACTATATTCACCATCATCAACCTTTTGGTTCGTAATGATACAAAAATATCTAAATGTAAATGTACCTCAACATGTCAAACAAACTCGATATTCAATAATAAGCATCCATTTGATACTTAACAATGAACGCTTCTTAGTTCCCTTTTATATGTAATTTCTTCAACCTGAGTAATCAACCTTTTCAGTGAAGACAAATTATTTCAGATAGAGATATCCCATATTTGCGTTCAGTTTTAATTGTTATTACTCCCATCTTGAAGTCATTAAATCAATTCTTTGATAAAACACATAATAAAAAAATATGTTTACTCGAGCATTAAACGTTTTATGTCCAAATACTTATTCATATCGAATTGCCTACCTATGTCTGCTAGTTTACATAATGACCGTAAATCGTCATGTTTAGATTACTGGCAGATAAATATTGACCATCAATTAATTTCAAGCGAACACAAACAATCGATTTCTAAGATAGCGGCGGACAAAACGTGCACCATACGTAATCCGCTATAATAACAATCGAAGTATAACTGCACACTCTTAAACCACTCCGCTTCTAGATAACTTAAAGAGAAATGTTGACAGAGTTTTGAAATCACAATTTTCAACAATGTTTCACCCATTGAAAAATGCCACTACCAAACGTGGAACGAATACCACTAATGACGAAATATCATACTGAAAACACATTTTTAATTATAACTATCACCATGAAAAGCGATGACAATCGAACATGGGTTTGAATTGGTTGGGTAGGTTTTGGCAATCAACATAGCCTTTACAAAATTGCTGTTATTGTGTATCAAACAGTCCGTTTTACCAAAACATATTGTAGGTCTGTCTTAACATAGTAAGGTTCAATACAACTACTCCTCTCATGGTTTATTGGTAAACATAGGTAAACTTGAATAGCGAGAGTTTCGCTAGTTTATGACTGCAATACGATTAACATACACATACTTTTATTAATATTAGTTTTAACATGGAACGATAATTTCATTAAATTTAAAATCTTGTCCTAAAGTAGATTATACAAATGTATATTCTGCAACATGTGGAGTATTGCTTCAACATAAAATCCTGTACATAATAGTGAATTACTAGGTGCACTTTCAAAGAAAGCTTTAAGACAGGGACATGGATGGGCAGCTGAGTTAAATACATTAAACTATCTACACACATACACATAAAGACATTATTTTTTTATACCAAGTTTAAAGTTTCGAGTTGATGTATACGCTTATCAATTTTACAAAATTATGAACGAGAAAAATATATGTTCGCGGTTGTATGGTTGTACGCTGTATTGCAAAGATTAAGAATGGCACACTCTAAGGCCGCAATAAAAAGATATAATTTAAATACCTTGTCAATTTATGTTAAATAGTAATATGTAAAACGATATTGTAAATCAACAGTCCATTAAATGTACATATGCTTGACCCTGAGTACACATGTACACTTTCAAATAATACGTTTATTAAAGCTTAAATAACTTCTGTGTGTTAACCAAAAATTAAGTTATTTCAAGAAAATGACTTTTATTAATTAAAGCTTAATTTTGACATGGGAAAAATGGATGATTAAAAATCATACTATGGTTTTGGTTTCGAACGACCGATTTTTTGATAATCGATTAGTAATACGAAGACCATCCTTTGTAATAAGTTATGAAATATAAGTTGTGTAAACATTAACATCACATTTGATTTATTGACATTATATATGTTATGTTAAATCAAATACTTGTTATAAAGATAGTGCGTACACTATAATGGGGCAAACATCGGACAAGAATACAACTAGTTTGGTTCGATGAAGCCTGTTTAGAGCATCAAGCGTACCGTGAACATTACCTCGTTAATTTTGCGAGGAACAAATACAATTTTACAGCAGTGCAGTCAAACGTTGCATAGATTTATCATGGGATAACAAGGTGGAAAGGAAATAATTATTTATTTTTGTCGTGTATCGTTCTTGAAATATACTGTTATTATAAGTAATATTTTGTGATAGGTTTGATAAACAATAGACACGTAACACCATTTACGAGGTGTCATGACCATCCATCAACACACAGATATCTGGCGAATAATATCGGGGTCAGGTATTTACATTAAGCCGCTGACAGCAAAACACGAACAAAGCACTTTTTTATCAGATACCGATGCTTGCAGCTTCTTTGAATGTAGGGAACACTCAATTATTCTCGCTTTAGAGCCAATTTCAGTAATTTTTAAACATTTCACTTCCACTTTTCTGGCAGTCCGAGCAATTCAAAATCGTTATTTTCAAATGAGAAACATCTTAAGTGCCAGACTGTAAACTGGTGCTCAAATTATTAGATTGTTGAACAATCGCAATTTACGCCCGTCGTTTTAAAGTTCATCCTAAAACGGCAACCAGATCTAGAAATATACCTATTTTTAAATTTTGAGATTCAAAATTGATGTATACCAATCTAGTTGTAAAAATCTGACAATAATTAAAACACTCAAAAAGGTGCTTTTGCACTGAGTCTCCATAGGAATTTAATCACAACCTATACGCCATAGTATAACAGGACGGCCTGGGGCATAATGGGTGTTGTTCCGGATTTTCAATTGATGTTATTTGAACTTTTCACTAAAGATATGCTATTGTGATAATATTTCTTTGCCAAGATAGATGTTCTAGTCTGTTTGAAATCATGGCCACCAGGGGTTGGGGTAGATTACCGTAATGGAAGCTTCTAGTTAACACTTTTGAAGTAACAGTTGCTGCCCAATCTTTATTAAATTTTTACAGAATATTTCGCTCTTATGATATTTCAATTGAGTTTGAACATGGGTTCGTTCTGTTGGTAAATATTGTTGCAGAGAAATGTATTAGTTACGCTTCTAGTTTCGGCTTTAGTTAAATTATTTAATAAAGGTTGATGTTTGTTTTTGTTGAGGATAGATAGAACCATTACAGAAATACTTAAGAAGTGTCGTTTTGGAGTTGTTTTTACGACAAGTAAGTGTTTCGTTCATAATGATTATGATAATAATATTGAAGATGGTGATGATAATGTGGTGGCTTCCGAAACTGAACAACAGCCCATTGTTAGAAGCTGTAGTTTTTATCTCTCTATGTGATCTATGAATACTTTAAAAGAAAACTATTGAAACATGTGTATACAACCTGTTTGCAGAAGATACAAACACTCTTGACATTACTTTTATGTTTAATATGAAATATACAGTAACTGCTCCCTTTTATTTTTAATTATAAAAAATCAAAATGAAGTGCCTATCATTTTTGGTTTTGTTTTATGTTCAATATACTAGTATTACTTATCTGAAGCCACCTTCTAAGAATAACACAGTTCCGTCGTGCCTCCGTATTAAGGAACATGATCCTCTGTTTTTATTTAAATTTATACAAAAGTAGGACCAAGTTGAATATATTATCGACACATGTAAAGTTTAGCAACTTAGTTAGTTAAATAGTTTACTTTAAACATAATATTCTCTGAACCAACACGAGCGAGAGCTCTCATATAACGGCCACCGGAAAACTTTGCGAAACCGATATTTCGCAAATTCAATTATCCTTTTTCTTGAAGATTTGCCTCTTTGAGATAAAGCATGCTATATAAGTCTTATTTTTGTTGAATAATTGATTATTTTTGCAAACAAAATAAGTTTTTTTCACTATCATTTATAAGCAAAGTTGGTCTTCCGATGGGATTTTTGCGTTATCCATGGGATTTTTTATTTTTTCCATGGGATGTTTTTCCAATGGGAATTTGTTTGCCATAATTTGCAGGTGGGTTATAAATCCCGTGGGTTGTTTGGCATTTTTAATAACGTGTTTTATTCGCGTATTTAAGTATTTAAACGTTATTTATGGATTTTATTATCATTTTATGCTGACAAAAGCTTATATATTTGCGTAATAAATATTTCCCATTTTTAAAATGAGAAAAAATCCCATGGGAATTTTTATTTTTGTGAGGCATTTATTCATGTTACTTTCAGAAACACTTCATTTTATCAAATGATAATCGGTAAACGTGATGCTATTGCGTTTACTCTTGTTTAAAAAATAAAAAAATCCCATGGGAATTTTTTCCAATGGGCTTTTTTCCTATTGGATCACCACTCCCACCTACACCACCATCACCAACAACACATCGACCACCACCAACGCCACCACCGCCACCAAAACCACAACCAAAACTACCACTACTACTTCTAATAAAAATTATCATATAATAATAATGACCACCACCACCGCCACCACCAAAACCACCACAACCACCGACACCACCATCGACACCACCACCACCACCACTTCCAGTACAATTACCAATACAACTACCAATACCACTACTTATAGTAATAATAATATAATAATAATAAGAAGAAGAAGAAGAATACCATTTTCATCATAATTATTGTTATCATTTGAATAATCTTTTGAATAATAACTATTTTACTAATATTAATATATGTAAGATTTAGTTCATTTTGGTCGATGGTAGGGACCAATGTGAATATTCCAACGTTGTACCAGTATAAATGCATCGCTTTTGTATAGACTACTCTGTCATACTGTACATACAAATGATAAACAATCGTGAGGTCAAAGGTCCTAAGTATTTCATAAATATTATTGACGATGCACAACAGCCTGACCATAATCCCAAGTATTTGTATTAATCATTTTAAGTCAGGTATACATTATTAAGATCCAGTGACCCGCGTTATGCAAAAATGTGTCTTATATCATATACAGCCAGCGTAGCTTCGTAATAGTTAATCAGGAGCAACACTGTCCACTATTAAGTCAGGCGATGTTTTTTGGACTCATGATGGCACGTTTAGCTCCTTACCAGACTCTGCGGATGTACAGGCTAGCCGAAGTAACGCTGGTATTATAAGTCATATGCATAATTTTCGAATCACGCGGCTCACTTGACTTTGTCTATTAATATTGTATTAAATTTGTATAAAACAATTCTATTGCATTAACTTCCAGTAAGAAACATTGATTTTTAGTAAAAGGTATTTTTGTTTGTGTGAGTATGCAGCTAGAATTTACAAAATGAAGTTGTCAGTTGATATAATATAAAATCAAAGCGCTGAAGGCACTGAAGTTGTATGTTATTGCATAATTTTAGACGCAACTCAGTTTTCAAAATTATTTTATAGCTTTTAATATCGCAAGTTTGAAATGAACGCAATCAATACAAATTTATAAAGAGTGTGTCTTAAAGAACAGCTCGAGATGTTGGTGCACTGTTTATCATCATATTTATTTTTTTGAGATAACTTAGACGAAATAACACCAATAAATATGTCTCTTTTATCACAAATGGTTGCTGCACTTGCAACCATCTTTAGAATTGTGGTTGCCTTGCTACAGAATAGCAACCCTAGAATCATGTACATGTTGTGTTATGTGTATCTAATACTTTATTCATTTTATTTATTTTATTGAGCAACACATTTGCCGAAATGAGAGACTTTTAATGCATCATGTCTTTTTGTTAGCCGGATTGAATCATTTCCTAGGCCTTATTGATCAACAGTCGCAAATTTGTATTCTATGTTCGATAAGATTGAGTTGTTTCAAGCTTTGAAAAAGCTAGTTGACCTGGATTTTAGCCATCGTCGTGGCATAATACATTGCAGACAACAGCAATAAGTTCACACTGTTTCTTAAAACCCGTTTTGTAAATAGCATACATGTATAGCGAATGGTTATTATCACGCGGCTGTAAAAGAAGGAGTAAAACCCGGGACCGTCATCAGTGGAGATGGGGTAGTGTTGGTCCCCCTCTGTACGTTATTTATGACGTTATTTGGGGTCGTTTGGACTCTTTGAGGAACAAAGCTATAAAGTCATGAATAACAACATTTATTTCATTGCTGAACACTTTTTCTCACGCATACGCATAGTCCCAACTCGATCGACAACTAATGCATCCGTATCAGCCCAACTCGTATCAATTACTGCATACTTACTTCTTTTCCCGTCGTTTTTAATTGTCAGATTACCCCGTATATTCCATTTGTAATAACAAACTCAAGAAATTCATACACATAGACATTTGCCTTGTTTCTTAAGTAGCAAATGAATTTGTGCATATGTGACTATTTAAAGATGTGATAAAATAATGTCCATTCGGGACGGGGGTTTACAAGGAGCACACGTATATCGCCTGACTTGCTGTTCAATAAATACAACCCTATATTTTCGCAATGTACTTTCAATTTCACATCGCGAATATACTGAAAATATGAAATCGTTTCAAGTTATGTAATATAACAGTCGTGATATTTTAATCAATTCAAACAAATACGGTATTTTATATCTTTTCTTTTTTTGCATAAGGTGACATAGAAAATATGTTAACCGGGGTATTTGGCGGTTTCTTCTTCGTGCGCACACTGTAGCTATGACGTGCGCACGCCAGAGCTATGACGTGCGCACGCGATAACCATGACGTTCGCACGTCATAAATTGTCAATGATTAAACGTATTATATCGGCAATTTAATATAAACAAAAGAAATCAGTTTAGATTTATTTAAAAAAAGTATTTAAAATATGTGAAAAAAAATGTACTAAGAGTTTACAATGATGTTCAAATGAGTATTCGCCATTTGACAATATAAAAAATAAATGAATAAGACTGAAAATATACTAAAATTCTCCGTGCAGGCGCGTTCAAATTTCACGGCCCGATTTTAAACGATCATTTCATATAGAATGTATTGCAATTCTACACGTTCGTGACAAAATAAAATTATATTAAACACTGTAGATGATGATGATGTTCTTATTTTTGTAGTAGCATGTACGTATAGGTGTTATCCGTATCTAAAAATTGTAGAAACCCCAATCAAATTAGAATTTACAAAACTTACCTCAAATTGTTCACTAATAATAACTTCATTCGTGTAATACGGGTTGAGACTTATGTGGTTTTGAAAGGATTTTAAATGTGTTGTCTAACTGTACCATCATAGTGTGTTTTTTACATTATTTTGCCAATACCGGAGTTATTTAATCGAGCAAGAGTCACTAAGTTTTGTTTTCACCAAAATGTTACTTTTTTGATGAGGTACAAAACACATCAAAATGCAAACTACAAACCTATCATATGTTTTTACAAGATACGCACTATTTTCAACGCAGTTAACAATATAACGCTGTTAGAAGTAATACACTTCAACTCATTGTTTAAAACGTTTATTATAATATACATTATGGCCTATGCTATATCGCGTATAGATGCTAATATACATTTATATAACTAATGTATACCGTCTTTGTTTTTTTATTAATGGTAAACATAACACAATTAATACTATCATACATAGACTCTACGAATTGAGGATTTGCATAGTTGTATTGCCTGTAAGAGGTTATTGCAAAACAATAATCATTATATTTTTATTAAGCAGACACTTTAAGGGGCTGTGTGAGTGCGGATCTAGGATCTTCCGATAAATCAAAGGAAAGGTACTTAAGCTACGTTGATGGAACTCGCACTTTGTTGACACACTGTTTTCAATAAATAAAATTATTAAGTGAGTTGAAAGTAACAAATTCATTTAATAGCCAATAAACGTGTGTACCGTGGTATTTTGAAAAACATTGTTCAAATCACTTAAGTAACGTAGTATTGGTATCGGTAGATAGGTACTGAAATAATTTCGCTAGATTTAAACACATATGGTAAGGCACTCCGCATAATGATATTTTGATTCACATTTTCACAGGTATACTAAGCGAGTTTCCATACAAAATTGACTGCCGTGCGATTACAGATTTATTAAAATATATAAGAGCTTTTGTATTATAATACCAATTAATAAGTTTATTAACTACTTAATGTGCTACTGTGATTATTTTTGGTTCAAATAAAGTATTAAATTATACTGTAATATCCTTTTTAAAGCGTTATTATACGATTTGTAAATGTGTTAAATTGTAATGTATTGAAAACAATATGTTACAATAACACACAATTGGCAAGACAATTTATACATTGAAGACAAATTTCATAAAATGCAGCAAAGACAAATAAGCGCCCGAGCCGATTGTGACGAAGATAGTTCGTACATTTTTTCCTACAATAACCGAAGCATTCGTCTTTTATTAGGATCGGATTTAGTGTTCGTGTGTCGTATGAATAGATATCGTTGCAGGAATTTAAAATGATCCGTAAAACTATAATAAATTTTTACACATTTTATATAAATTCATAAATATTTGACAAAATCGTATAATTTCACTTTAAATAGCAAAATAGGTTAAAGCAAAAAGTCCTTGAAACACGTACAGAGAGTCCATTCATCTCATGTATAATGAGTTATATAACAGCGCGTCGTGATGAATAGTGAGACATTATATATTATAGGTGTGTAGCAAAATCATCAATGTTTTAATGAAAACAGAAGCAAATTGATTATTAGTTGTAGCATCCCTTCATGAAGGGTGTAGCAGTGATGGTGGTGTTTGCAGCGGCTGCGGTGGTGGTGGCGGCGGTATATGTAGAGAGGGATATTTTGGTAGTGTTGGAAGTAGTGGTATAGGTGGGGTTGTTGCGATGTTGATAGAGGCAACGGTGATAGCAATGATTCTAGTGATGGCGGCGTCAGCTGTGGCAGCGGCGGCAGTGGTCGTATATGAAGCTTTATATGGTGGTAACCGGTGTTTCCGATGATGTTGGGTGTTTTCTTACATTAAAATAATAAAGGATATCTACAAATGTGTCAATAAACTGAAAAATAATGGGTTTACCCCTTTTCAATCAATTACAATTTTAAGAAATGCGTAATGTACTGAATCAATTTTTTTTGAGTCGTTCACTCCTCATTTTGCTGAATTAAATAGAATTAAAGGTTCAATGATATTATCAACTTAGTATTATTTTGCCTTAATGACCATGAATTCATTTTTAAACAAGAAACGTTAGGTATTATATCATTTAAGGGTTTGTTCAGGCATACATGTAGCTGCAGTGTAAAAAAACTTGATTAGAAAACGCTGTCTACAACTTAAATATGTGGGTCACTATGGTCGGAATACTTGATACATATTTTGACTTTGACATGTTTTCAAATCTACTTATATTCATTTTGCTTAGCGATATGCCTCTAAGTTGTGTCTGAAGATCTAACGGATAAGTGGTGATAGGAGTCATAAGTAAATCAAAGAAGATAAAATGAGAACTGTTCAATAAAACGGTATCATTAGAATTTACATAAAAATAATAAGAACATTCGCTAGTTAAATATGTAAATAATAGGGGAAAGAATTACTCTTCCTGCTTTAAACCACATGTTGTAACTTATTACTATGTACACGTGTCGGAAGTAAATCGGGCATAACGTTAGTTATTTGCGCAATTAAACATTATAATATGCATAATTTGCGTCGCACTGAAGTGCGGCGAGTAGTATGTAATACGTTTTGTTTCGCTTATAAGAGGACAAGTTATTTTACGGATCAATGTATATATTTGTGTGGTGTTGTTGTTTTTTATAAATTAGTGTAAATAAGTACTGCATTTGTGCCTATTACATTAACTACAACATTTATTGCCAATAATGAAAAGCTAATTGTTATAATTAATAACTGATCACAGGGACTGGGCAATAAGAAAAGATCACAAGGACTGGGCAAATACGCAAACCGGTGCAATTTTCTGGTTTTGTATCAACAAATCTTCTTTGTTCCACTATCCTACCAACCACCTAGTTACTAATAAAGGCGCTATAGAGCGCGAAGCGCGACACGTATTATAAATTGTCATAATGAGTCTTGAAAAAGAAAGCAGCCGCTTATCAACGAGGAGCACCATAACAGCACCCCAGTCTCATTACTATGAAGTCGTGCGCTAGTGTAAACACATTCTTTACTTTCATGTATCTGATTCATTTTAAAGAAAATTCTGTTACTTTTTCACAATACCCAGAACATTTTGCATGGAACAATCTGTGCGCGTACATCGCGAAAATAGGTGACATCCACATTTCAGGGGGTATACTACGGAATCCGGATAGGGCCAAGTTGAGTGTCGCGTGTCGACCTTCAAGTTCGACACACGACATTCAAGCGACATTCTCTCGACGCTCTCTCGACGCGCGACATATCAGTTGACAGTCAATATTTGAGTGTCGCATATCGCGCTGGGTTTTAGAAAAAAAATCGCAGAAAATCTTGACTGTCGACTGATTTGTCGCGCGTAGTATTGAGCGTCGAGAGAATGTCGCGAGAATGTCACGAGAATGTCCTGTGTCGACCTTCGAGCGCGACATTCGACAATCTCGCGACATTCTCTCGACGCACGACAAATCAGTCGACAGTCAATATGATATATCGCGAGAATGTCGCCTGTCGATCTAAAAATCACACGACATTCTCTCGACGCACAACATTCTCTCGACGCTCAATACGATATATCGAGCCAATATCGCGCAATTGCCGCTTGTCGACCTAAAAAACCCTAGGTCGACACACGACATTCTCTCGACGCTCT
Organism: Dreissena polymorpha; assembly: GCF_020536995.1. Lineage (NCBI taxonomy): Eukaryota > Metazoa > Mollusca > Bivalvia > Myida > Dreissenidae > Dreissena > Dreissena polymorpha. The sequence goes on along the minus strand of NC_068365.1, from coordinate 6,157,374 downwards.
CTCGACAATATTTGAGTGTCGCATATCGCGCTGGGTTTTAGAGAAAAAAATATTGCAGAAAATCTTGACTGTCGACTGATTTGTCGCGCGTCGTATTGAGCGTCGAGAGAATGTCGCGAGAATGTCGCGAGAATGTCGTGTAGACCATCGAGCGCGACACGCCACATTCTCGCGACATTCTCTCGACGCACGACAAATTAGTCGACAGTCAATATGATATATCGCGAGAATGTCGCCTGTCGACCTAAAAATCACACGACATTCTCTCGACGCACGACATTCTCTCGACGCTCAATACGATATATCGAGCCAATATCGCGCAATTGCCGCTTGTCGACCTAAAAAACCCTAGGTCGACACACGACATTCTCTCGACGCTCTCTCGACAATATTTGAGTGTCGCATATCGCGCTGGGTTTTAGAGAAAAAAATATCGCAGAAAA